>NC_057949.1:21048526-21056026 GCF_018555375.3 Anguilla rostrata
GACAGGTCATGTGACCCAAATGATGAGACCGTGGGGGGTTTGGGAGGAAGGGGGGGGGAGGGGGTATTGTTTCCCCATGCAGAAATGTTGGCCCTGATAGGATTTCAAATGTGTGAGGCGACAGACCTTTTCAGCACTCGAAACCAAGAGAAATGTAGCTGGGGAAAGTGAGCGGACCGATTGCAACGAAATAAATCAAACACGATGAAAACAGATTATGTTTCGGGGTCTTCCTGGCAAATGTTTTTTTGTACCTAATTTCCAGACCACACAATAACAGCTTCCATAATTAGGGAGAGGCCTGGGAGTTACCCCACTGTTTACTCTACTCCCCCCCCCCCCATAATGACAGCCATGAGGCTACGGCTCTCTCTGCCACCAGCGCTCGACGCCCCCATCCCCCACCCCCCCCCCGCCACCCCAATCTGTTTTCACAAGAATGAAACACCTTAAATACATAATGAGCAGGTCGCTCCCGCTGGGGGCTCCATGCGCAACCCGTTGGACGGACCCCACAAAGGCCCCCATTCACCGAGCCGGCCCGGGTCACAAGCCCCACGTCCGGATCTTCAAAGAGAGCCCCAGCCTGCTTTTCTTCAGGGCGGTGGGGACGCGGCCTTCTCAAACCAAAAAAGCCAAACCGAACGAACCAGGTTTGGGGCCACGTTCCTGGTGAGGTCATACAGGAGTCTGTAGTGAGACCGGAAGCTCGGAAAATGAGACGGTCGGAGGCAGGAGCGCCGAGATCCGACCTCCTCGGACGTAAGCCCCGCCTCCGGCGGCCATCACAACCCGTTACGTCCGTCGGTTAAGCACGAATGAGGCCGCCGCCCCCCCCACCTCCGCGTGGCGCACGGAGACGGAGGCTCGAACCCGGGACCGCTAACGATTGATTTACAATTCATTCAGCCACTTCCACTCTGACCCCCCCTTCCCTGACCTCTGACCCACGACCCCTGACCCGCACATTGTCAACCAGTCAGGTGACAGCTTGCACCCCACAAGGGGACGAGATTCCGATGGGCTGCGTTCTCACAATAAGCCCTCTTCCACATTGTCTTCGGCAACAAAAAAAATACACCAATCACCGCTCCTTCACACCCCTTCCCACCCCTCGGACCCCCTCCAGCATTGTTACCCAGAATCCTACCCATTCTCCAGTACCTCAGGGACCAATTAACAATATCGCAAGGCCACACTAAAGCACTCTCCTCTCTTTCACCTCTCCTCTTCTCCCCTCCCCGCCTCTCCTCCTGTCCTGTCCTCCTCCCTCTCCCCTCCCTTCCTCCACCAATAAATGAATCTCTTTCTCGCTTGAGAACAGACGGAGAAAAGAAAAACAGGAGGCAGAACACCTCCGTTTCCCTCTCTTTGAACTTCTCCGGACAGCCTTGTCCTGTCGGCAGAATAACGGTCTCCTTATTTCCTTTCTTTTAAAAGCTTCTCTCTCTCTTTCTCTCTCTCTCTCAGGTTAATATGTGGGATGAAACAGCAGGAAGTGGTGAGCAAAGTGACTTTTATGTTTCCTAAGCTCCTGAAGATTAGGAGGAGCAGCTGGGGAAGAGTAATGAAGGCTTCCCTCACCCAGAGGGAGGCCATCTCCTCTCCTCTCTTCTCTCCTCTCACACACACATACACACACACACACGCACACGCTCATGCGCACGCTCTCACATACACACACACACACACACAAATGCACACTTGTGTGTGCGAGCACACATACATGCATGCTCGCACACACAAACACCCGCACCCACACACATACACGCGTGTGCACATCACCAGAAGGGGGAGAGAGGATGGACACAGAGACAGAATGGATGGATTGAGGGACAGGGAGACAGAGAGGGAAGGGAAAGATGGAGGGACAGGGAGACAGAGAGGGAAGGGAAAGATTGAGGGACAGGGAGACAGAGAGGGAAGGGAAAGATGGAGAGACAGGGAGACAGAGAGAAAAGGGAAGATGAGGACAGGAGACGGAGAAAGGGAAAGATGGAGAGACAGGGAGACAGATAGAAAAGGGAAAGATGGAGGGACAGGGAGACAGAAAGGGAAGGGAAGGAAAGTGACTCAGGGAAAGCCAGAGGTGAATGTGTGAGAGACAAGCAGAGAGGGGAGGTGGGACAGAGACGGGGAATTTGGATTTGGATTTGAGAAAGTGATAGTGTTTTGGCAGGGCCAGAGCTGGCCCTGTGTCTGTACTACAGATACTGACAGACCTCTCATCCACCACCACACTCTTCCTCTTCCTCTCTCCTTCCTCGTTATCATCATCACATTTTATCCTGCCTCTGCCCAGTCTCTATGGGCAACAAAGATATTTATTTATAAAGCATTTGTCCCACAGTGGATTCAAAGCACTGTCCAAATAAAACCAATATAGAGAGCGCTTGGACACTGAGGTCACAGCCTCTGGCAGTAATCAGCCAATCAGAGCTAAAGATGCCATCCAGGATATTCATGCTCTGGGAGTCCAGCAACCACAGCCTGGCGAGACGAGTTCGGCTAACGCAACTTTAGCTTCAGTCTTGAGTTCGGGCGTCCCGTCCTCCTGGCTCTACATGTTGCGCTGTTAAATTTTTATGGACTCCATCGTGCCGTTGAACAGATATGCCTGGGTGAGACTAAACTGCCTACTTCCTCCGCTAAAGCTCTCTGGTCTGTTCCCTCTCAACTCTTCCACATATGCAACGGGTCCTGAGCCAGCAGCACTTACTGCACATAAATCACACTTTACATATTATCTTTTTACAAAGCCAGACATGCACTGGGATAATTCAGGCTGCGTGCTGCTGTGCGCCCCATCGAGGAGTCAAACCTGCAACCTCTTAGTTACCAGAGTACCTCCTTAGCAGCAATACAACTCTGTCACCGAATTCTCACAAACCCCAAAAATCAACATTTTCATATGATGTTTGATAAGCAGAAATATATTTATTATTGAAACCATAAATATATAAATTATAGTCATTGTTATTCTATTCAAAGAAGGCCAGAAATAAACAAACAAAAAAAATTGAAAAAGCTTTAAAAAAGTAAAAATAAAAAATAAAAAAAAAGTTTAAAAGCTTAGCGACTGTATGGTTGACCGTGGCACTGGTCCCTGACAGAAAGACAAACCCCTTTCAGAAAAGTGTGAACGCAAACGATATGGACAAGGCAAATGGAGAAAGTTCTCTTTCCATCTTTAAAAATATAGCACCAATTACATCACTTTTACACTTCAATCGGCTGGGTCCTATCAACATTAAACAGCAGCAGGCATAGTTTTAGACAACACAATCAGTGTCACAGTAAAGACCCAGGAACACGCGCTGAGCCTCCAATCACAGGCCTCCGTCCCGACGGTTTTCACCAGACCTGCGGCAGCACCGTTTTCAAAAAGCAGAAACGCTCCCGCCCCGTCCCGCCCCGTCCCGCCCCGTCCCGCTCCGCCCCACAGACTCCCTCGGGCCCGTACGCGCGCGTTCAGGGTGGTGAGGTGGATTGTGGGAGTCGACAATAAAAGGGATTGGTTAACGTTTGTCGGTGGACGCGTGTCGATCCCACACCTGCTCGCTCGCCGTGAACTTGGAATTCGGGAACGCCCCTGGCCCACAATGTTGCCACTGGACTTAACCCCTGCCTTATCAGTAGCGTGTGTGTGTGTGTGTGTGTGTGTGTGACATCAAAGAGTGGTGGCTTACACAACACTCAGGCCCAGGCAGGGCTATGGGGCTCTGTGTGTGCCCGTTTATATGTCCCAAAGTCCAGTTCCTGGGAGACAACGACGCATACAACATAACAAAGCTGCAAAAAGCATGGAGTAAGATGGGTGAGCATATGTAGGTCTGTGTCTGAGTATATACACTACATACTGTGAGTGTGTGTGCGTGTGTGTGTGTGTTTGCATGCGTGTGTGTGTGCGTGTGTGTGTGTGTGTGAGTGTGTACGTGTAACATCAGTGTGGTTATCAATGTGAAACCCTGGTCTGTAATGCTGTGTGTGTGTAAGCTGTGTGTTCACATATCAAGGCCATCTCTCTAGATGTAAGCCCTGCTGTCCAGTGTGTTTGGGGGAGGATGAGCAGAGGCAGGGTGGTGTGTGGGGGGTGGGGGTGGGGCTGGAGACAGACTGACTAAAAGGGGACTGGCAAAATAAAAAGGGGGGGGGGGGTTGTAGACTCTCCTCTACTGATTCTCCAGGGAGAGCCCCACCGACTGCCTCACAAGCTGGGGGTCTCTCATTGGGTCAGTCTCAACGGCACATAATCCAAATATCCAGTTTGGCTTCTTTTCATTTTCGTTTCATTTCTTTCTTTAGATAAAATACATTACACCACAACAAAAGATAGAAAAAACATACATACTTCCTGCTTGAATATAAGTAAGCATAATATATATATATATTTAAATTTTCTTTACCAAAAATAAAGCATTTTACTTTTCTGTCGCACCCCCCAAATTCTTTGTGACATATTTCCAGCCGATATACAACATTTGATATTGTTTCAATACACTGTATAATAAGAAAACCAACAGCGAACTAGAAAACTGCGTTGTTGAACCGTGACCATCTCATACGTTCACTTTTGAGGGGACGATAAACCAAACAAAAAACAACTTAAAAAAAAAAATGTCATTCACGCTTATAAATAGTTTATTAGTAGCAATTACTGGGGCAGAGCGGACTTCCGCCTTCCTTAAACGCTTTGTACAAACTGACGTACATACAACCAACCGATAACAAAAATAACAGCTTACAAAAAAAAAAGGTGGATATAGGAGTTTTTTTTAAATCTATGAACAAAACAAAGCGAAATAAAATAAAATAAAATAAGCTCATCGTCCAAGCAAAAATCCAGTTCGTCGTGTTCCGGGAGGGCTCCACGGAGAAAGGCGGAAATGGAGAGAGAGAGAGAGAGAGAGAGAGAGAGAGAGAGAGAGGCGCCAAGTGGCACGCAAAAGGAAAAAAAAAAAGAAAAAAGAATGCCTGACGGTTCTGCTTCTGTTGCATGACAGTCGGTCCTGGAACGGCTCGGTGATCCAACCCAGTCTCGCTTCCACTCTTCCCCTCTCTCTCTCTCTCTCTCTCGCTATTTGACAGTGCAGTTAAAGGTCTACACCAAACCCGTGTGAATGCAGGACCAGCCCGGGTGACCCCAATGCCCCGTCTGTCCCTGAACCCCAGGAACCGTCCCTCTCCTGCCCCTCTAAGGACCTGTTTCCTCCAGACCAAACAAGCTGCACTCAGAGTCCTTCGTCGGCCATCTTCCTCAGTGTCCTTTGCACGGGGGGGATACTATTTTTCCGCAAATGTCATTTTTCGTTTGTTCGTTTTTTTTTGCAGTTAGTGGAAAGCAAATTCCTCCTCTGTCCTTCCTCTCATACGTCCAGAGCACCATCATCACCCTCATCGCCATGCCCACCCCTCCTCCTCATCGTCGTCATCAACGTTCGATTGATTGGGTCTGCTAAGCGTCGCAGACAAAGTCACTGGTAAGAAAGCACCTTTGGCATTTTTTTATCACTTGATTCTGTCTTTGATATTATTATTTAACTTTTAAAAAGGCAGCAGTTGGAGAGGGGTAAGGTCTTCCACCCCCCCACCCCACCCCACACTCGTGCAGAAGTCCCTTGTTCCAGCTCACCTCACGTCCGCTGCGAACGAAAAGGGGAGAACGAGGGATTAGACATCTGCGTCTCACACACACACACACACACACACACACCCACCTGCCAAAAAGATGCATACCCACTGCCACAGTTCAGTTTTCTGTGATTCATACCTGATTTCAACCCTCCCCCCAAACACACAAACACGCGCTCACACACACACATGCACACATGCACACGTGCACACACACACACACATGCACACGTGCACACACACACATATGAACACACTCTTAATCCCCACAACGCTCTTGCCTCCATCTGGAATTTTATCTGCAGTTATAATAGTATAAGTAAGTGATTAAATGGCAGCACATCATCCTGCCAGCATGATCAAGTGAACAGTGAGTATCAGTCGAGCCTCAGAGAGGTGAGAGAGCACATGGAGGGAGGGAGGCAGGGAGGGAGAGAGGGAAAGGGAGGGAGGGAAGGAGGGAGAAAGGGAAAGGGAGTGGGCCACGGATGGCCGGAGAGAGAGAGTAGGCGAGGTGAGGGAAGGGGGGGAGAAGAGAAAGAAACTGTGGAGGAAAACGCAGACAGTGCTAAGGAAGGACAACAGCGAGACAGAGAGAGAGAAAGGGAGCGAGAGACGGGGGGGGGAGGGGGGTGAGTTTGATTGATCATCAGTAATCCTCGCACTCCACACAGGATCAACGCAGGCACGCGCAGGCCAATTTGCGCACAGTTTCGGAACCCGGGATCAGGCATGCAGCCGCGCCGCGATTTGTGCTCATCTGACTCATCGATTCGGCGGGGCAGGCCCAGCGATTGGCGGCCTCCCCCATCGCCCTCGCGCCTGATTGGACGGACGAGGGCAATCGATTTATTGGGCCCGCCGTGCTAAAGTCCTACCTGCTCGCAGTCACAGGCCCGGGTGCACTTTAGATACACGTCCGTTTTACTACATCGCCAATAAATCCTTGTTGAACTTTGGCTTTTTGCGGCCTCTGTTTTTACCCCGGGCCCTACCGCGGCCTGCAAACACAAGTCGGAGGGAACGGGGGGAGGGGCAGGGTCAGCAGGAGGAAGCAGGGCTTTTTAAAAAAAATAAAAATAAAAAATAAAAAAGCAAAGAGACAAAAGAAAGAAAGAAGAACCTTTTCCCCTTTTCCCTGAGGCAGGGAAAAGCATTTGGGTCTGAAATGACACACTATAAATACTTCAGATGTCTTATCAGATCCCATCGCGCCCTTATCTCCTCCCGCCGGGGCCTTAGATCCAGGACCTGGGTTAACCTGCTGTCAGGACAGGTAGCCTTTGGACACCCCACAAACACGCACAATGGCCTCCAATACACATCAGCATTTACAGTCCCACATTTAAACTCCAACAGCTCATTTTACTGCTCACCGGCATTCACATTCCCCGAGTCTCACACACACACACTCACACACACACACACCCTCACACACACACTTTCTATAGCATGTGCTCTCCACATATACCCAGTTCACACACCGCTCCGCAGGTGTGGAGTAAAAAACGTGTGTGTGTGTGTGTGCATGCGTGCATGTTCGTGCATGCATGTGTGTGTGTGCATGCGTGCACAGGCCTTTACCTGTGTCTGCCTCCGTGTGCTCCACCAGGTGATGATGTGCGGTACACACGCACTCCAGGTGGTCCTCCAACCGCACCAGCACCTCCTTCAGCTTGGGCCTCCTCCGCACGTACTCCACCTTGGCCACCTGTGGGGACGGGGAGCGCCGGGTCAGACCAGGGAAAACACGCCGTCGCCACGGCGACATCCACATCTCAGACCGAGGCCGAAGACGAGGCTCAGACAGACGGGCGCTCACACGCTCAAACAGAGGCCCCAAACGCTCCTGCGCCTGCCCCAGCCGCT
>NC_057949.1:21061026-21066026 GCF_018555375.3 Anguilla rostrata
GCGGCAGAACAAAACCCACCCCTCCCAGAACCCTCAATGTGTCATCGTGCGTCTGGGTCTGCCCCCCCACCCCCCCCCCCCGCGCCGACCCCGAGGCCCGGGCCGCCGAACGGCTCCTTTCCAGCGCCTTCTTTCTTCTCCTCCGTCTTCCACTCCTCCGTCTTCTTCTTTTCAAAAAGCACGCTCATCAAATATCAAGTTTCAAAGCACCCCGAATCTGCCCCCCCCACCACCCCCACCGCTCACCCCAAACTGAGGAGCGAAGACACTCAGCGGCACTCTGTGCAAGCCTGTTCTCATTTAGCCTCGCTCCTACAGTATGATGGGTGTGTTTGGGGGGGGGGGGGGGGGGGGCATTTAAGATCACTGGAAAGCCCTCTAAAAAAGAATGTCAGAAAAAAAATATGAAAGACAAAGAGGCAGAGAGAGATACATCCTAATCACAGGCTGGGACAGTGATGGTACAACATGTGCAGAGAGAAACAGGGGAACAGGGAAGAGAGAGAGAGATAGAGAGAGGGAGAGAGAGAGAGAGAAAGAGAGACGGAGAGAGAGAGAGAGAAAGAGAGAAGGATAGAAAGAGAGAGCGAGGTGCTATTCTTTGTCATTAGAGGTGTTTAAGAGGACAGGTAAGAATAGGGCTTACTTTCTATAAAGTGAGGGATTTAACCCATCGGTGTGGGTAATTACCACCACGGCTGCCGGGCTGGCTGGATGCCGTTTGGCACGGGTTCGAGCCCGACTGTGCTGGCACCACAGGTAAGCGCTGTCTATGCATCAAAACGAGGCGAGGCGGCTGGACTGGTTGGTGCTCTGGATTGGCGCGAACCACAGCGCCAAACCAGAGTGCCAACCACAGCGCCAACCCAGAGCACCAACCAGAGTACCAACCCAAAGCACCAACCCAGAGCACCAACCACAGTGCCAACCACAGCGCCAACCCAGAGCACCAACCAGAGTACCAACCCAGAGTGCCAACCCAGAGCACCAACCAGAGTGCCAGCCAGAGTGCCAACCCAAAGCACCAACCCAGAGCACCAACCAGAGTACCAACCCAGAGTGCCAACCCAGAGCACCAACCACAGCGCAAACGCAGAGTACCAACCAGAGTGCCAGCCAGAGTGCCAACCCAAAGCACCAACCCAGAGCACCAACCAGAGTGCCAACCCAGAGTACCAACCAGAGCGCCAACCCAGATTACAGACCAGAGCATCAATCACAGCACCAGGCCACAGCAGTACTACAGTCCTTATTACTCACAACTCTGAGTCAGACCCCTGTAGGAGTCCATGGAGAGCTGGGGCAGAGGGAAGGAGGAACACGAGAGAGGAATAGAGACAGTGTGATAGAGAATGAGAGAATAAGTGATAGCAACCAGACTAAAACAGAGAAAGAAGGGAAATGGGACATGGGTAGAAGACGGGATAGAGGAATGCTGAGGTGGGGAACACAGCAGGAGAAAAGAAAAAAGTTGGCAAATATATTATGAGCATCAACAAATAAAAAGATGAAAGACAGAAAGAGGAATGCCTACAGAGGGGGACAGAGACAGGCAATGGAAAAACAAAGGAAAGCCCGGGATAAAGGGAGTTTACCATAGATTACTTATATTTTTGGGAAGCAACGTTGATCTCTTCATCCTTTAAACATACCGTCTATGACTCTCCCTCGCTGCCTATCGCTCCCACAAAGCAATTCTTTTTTTTTGCTTGTTTACCTCGAGAAGCAGAGTGCGCCTGAGGTTTTTAAAAGTGCCAGGCTGTTCCCCAGCATGGCGCCCCACACCCAGCAGTCTGGGTCCCTTTGAGGGCTGCTTATCAGAATAATGGACCGAAGGAGGCCCGAAATAAGATCTGACCTCGATTAGAAGCGGGCCTCCGGAGCGATCCTATTTAAAATCTCCGCTTTTTTCTCTCCCTTTTTTTGCACCCCACGCTTAGTTTATTACATCTCTCCTAAACAGCCCTGGCTCGTAAAGATGCGTTTTCTTTTTTCTTTGTGGCTTGTCAGTTTTTTAAAAAGAAAAAAAGAAAAATAAATAAGTAAAGTGCGCTGGCTCGGACCCGTGGTCACAGGGACGCTGGGAAGTATCGCATAAAAATGCGATCGTATGCTTTCATTTCCCCGTCCTCTCAGAACATAAGGAAAACAGCTCAGCATGACAGACGGCATTTTTGGGCTTTTAATAAACCGCCCCCCTCCCCCCTACGCCCTCCACCCTACCCGACCTCCAAAAAAAGCACACTGAACCCCCATTCACTACTCTGAAGGAGGGGGGCAAATGTTTTTCAAAAAAAAAACCCTGGCAACAGACAGCGTTCCTCACTCGCAGTGTCCCGCACATCTCTGGACCACTGCAGCCAGCCGGACTGACCTTTTCAGGAATAGACCATCGCTCTGAGCTCCCCAAACTCCCCCCACCCCCCCCGGAACATGCTCGCAAAAAGTGCTTATTCACCCTCCGCGTATACAATGATATGAATGTCACACTGGCCGGGGAGGGGGTGGGGGTGACCTCATGGGACAGGGCCTTCCCGGCCACACCCACCAGCCCCGCCCCAGCTACGCTAGTGTTAAGTGGTGCTTGTTCACCCCTCTCTTATGACACACCATAGTGTGGGAAGGCCAGGGGGGCTCCCATTGGCTGTCCCGGGACGGTCCTGTCTGGGTCACAGGCGGCAGAGGGCGGCAGGAGGGGGAGGTGATTCAGGCAGTGACACGGTGGCAGGGTGACTCACATGCTTGGGTCCACCCAGGCCTTCTGAAACGGGCTCACACAATGGGCCGCCTGTCCGTCACCCTCTCCTCTCTGAGCCCACGCCCATTCACACTGCCCTTCTGAACCGGGACCAAGGCCCAAACGCCGGACGGTCCTTAGAGCGGAGGAGGACCGCGCATCCGCTCACCCCCACCCCACCCAACAGGGAGCCGCCATGGGGGCGGGGCCAGGGGGCGGGGACAGAGTGTCCTCATTATTATCAGAAGCAGAACCGCAACGGCTATCAGGGAGCAGCATCTCCAAAGACCAGCTCCTCACGCCATAAGGCTGCGGGTGGGGGGGGGCGGGTGGGGGGCGGGGGGGTTTGCATGACAACAGACAGTAAGCATCTCGCTGGCCCGTGACAAATCACATCATGATAAGTGTATGACACACATAGGTACCACACACTCACACACACACACACACACACACACAGAACCAAAGCCTATCTTTCTATCGGTCTTTAACCTGCATTGAGCTGTTATCTCAAGCTTCTGCTAGGGGTACACTACTCGGAGCTGGGGATAGTTAGAGTAGTCTTGGTATGGTATGTGTGAGTGTGTGTGTGTGCGCGCACGCATGTGTGTGTGTGAGTGTGTGTGTGAGTGTGTGTGTGTGTGCGCGCATGCATGTGTGTGCGTTTGTGTGTGTGTGAGTGTGTGTGTTTGTGTGAGTGTGCATGCGTGTGTGTGTGTGAGTGTGTGTGTGTGTGTGTGTGTGTGTGTGTTACTTGCGTGCGGTGGTGGGGTGTGGTGTGTGGTTATGAGTGTGTGTGTGAGAGTGTGTGTGTGCTTGTATTGGGTGGTGTGGTGGCGGTGTGTGTGTGTGTGTGTGTGCGTGTGTGTGTGCTCTTACCTTGACGGTGCGGTGGTGGCGGCGTGCTGGGTGGCAGCGCATGTTGCTGGTGTTGCAGCAGCCGGTGCAGCGCTTCACCTCCACGCACGGCGGCCATATCAGGAAGTTGGCGGAGGTGGGATCCACCTGGCTGCGCGGGATCTCGTAGATCACCGTCCGCGTCTTACAGACTGCGGGCACCGCCTCCTCTGCAGGGGGGGGAGGGGGTGGGGATCAGTGAAGCCGCCCAATCAGCAGGACAGTTGTGGGCACTATTCAGCATGAAAAGCCCCATACAGGGACACAGACGCATGATACAGGGCATGATGAGCTTCTGAGAGAAAGAGGGAGAGAGCGAGAGAGCAAGAGGGAGATGGAAAAAGAGAGAGTGAGTTAGTCAGAGAGAAAGTGAGAGAGAGAGAGAGAGAGAGAGAGAGAGAGAGAGAGAGAGAGAGAGAGAGAGAAAGAGAGCGTGAGCCCTGTCTGATTTCACACCCATACACCACTGGCAGTGTAGCGCAGTCAGCTGGGCTGTGACTCAGGTTGAGGGTTACTCACCGGGGTCATAAACTCCTCCCCCCTCAGAGGGGCCTGAAACGCAGCCTAAATCTACAGAGGAGCCACAGGGCAGGTGAAGCAGGGCAGACAGCTAACACCCTGCCCCCCCCCACCCCAACCCCAACCGCCACCCCCCCCCCCCACACCCCGAGCTGCACGCGTCCACACACAGCCTCTTTGTGCAGAGGGAACCTGCCCAGCGCTACACGCTAATCACAGCGCGTATACGCGCGTGCATGCTGGGATACGCGCGTGCACGCCGGCACCAGACGCTCGTGTTAAGGAGAGAGAGCGCGGCACAGCCAGACGGGCGCAGCAGGTCTAAACTCCGCCGTCTGGGGCGAGGGTGACCCTCAGTGTGGCATTATGGGAAAGGGCGTGTGTTTGAGCGTGAGTAACACGCACCGCACAATCACAGCGCTCTCACACGGAGGCACGCTGCGAAATGTAAACGCAGTTCTGCTGAGCAAACCCAGGAGTTCCCAACTCGAAAAAAAAGGAGGAACAAGTCACAATAACTCCATTAAAAAAGAGCAAAAATAACAGGTGAACATTTTAAAAACATTACATTATAGGTTCTTAGCAGACGCTCTTATCCAGAGCGACTTACAACAAGTGCATTACAAAACTCAGAGACAAGCGCTTTACAACATTCCTGCAAGAGAGCTACAATAGGTATAACTTTGCTTAGGTATAAGTGTGAATTGTACACCCTATTTTTTTTTTTTTTTTTTTTTTTCTGGGCAGATTAAGTTGCCCTGCTTAACTGGCTCAAGGCCATTTCTGCCAAGCCTCAGTGCAAAGGGGATTTTTCTGCTTCACAGTGACGTGGCTCCCAGCTAGACAG
>NC_057949.1:21071026-21111026 GCF_018555375.3 Anguilla rostrata
CTTACGTAATCGCCACAGAAGCCGGCGGAATTGAGGGCGGGTAATCTCAGCTGCCACCTCGCCAGTCAGCCGCTGCCCTGCCCTGCGCCCGCTCTGGCGACGGGGCCCCCGTTTGCCACCGCCCCCCCCCCCCATGCGAGAGGGGATGCACCCTATACAAAGCATGGAGTGTCCTGACAAGCCCCCCCCCCCCCCCCCCACCCCCGCCCCTCCCACCCCCGCCCCCACCCATTAAAAATGAAAGCGGGTCCGTGGTCACAGGGCAAAGTCAGAAGACGAGAAGGAGAAAGGAGAAAACCTGTCCACCCCGAGCCATGGCTGACATGGCATGGCCCGGAGATTCCATCGCGATTCGCAGCACGGGGTCCCGGGTTCGAATGTCGGGGTCGGATACGAACTGCAAGGGGGGGGAGGGGGGCTGGTCCTTACTCTGAGGGTAGCTGGGGCTGCACAGCCAACAGTGGGGTTTCACCGTCCTGTCATTTGCAACAGAGGCTCTCGAAATACGGCCTTGCAGTCAAAGGGTTTCTTTCTCTTCTTTAATGGCTTGTAACTGGCATGGCTGCCCGGCCATGAGACAGATTTATGCCCTGGTAATTATAATTCAGGGTACTGCAGTTACCCCGGAAAACATGCCACCATGTACAGAGTGGCATTTTAATTTGATTATAAACACCTCTTTGCATGCCAGGCCACTTCAGTGGAAAACAGGGCTTGGTTTGTACCCCCCCTCCCCTCCCCACCGCCCCCTGCACTGCAAACAGAAACACTAACTTCCCTCAAAAAGGAATCTGAAGAGGAGTAAGACAGCATACCATTTACACAGCACAGCCAGGCTGACAATTACAAGCAGGGACAAAGGGAAAATATCATGGAAAAAACCCAACTAAATTGCTGTATTGATACTAATGTTGGTTCTTTTATTAGTATTATTACGAATTGGATAATCGATTACCGATAACAACAAGACTATTATTATTATTATCGTTATTATTATTATTACTTTCGTTATTATTAGTGTAACCTCTGTACTATATATTTATTGCTTAAGCAAATCTGTTATGGTCGGAAAGTCCATGTTTGAAATATGGCGAATGCCTGTGTAAATACAGGGTAATGTTGATGCAAACGACTTGTGTCGATGCAGGGTGTAACATAATCTTTAGGAGCGACAGAAATCACCTTCGACATGAACTATGCTGGGGAGTCAAGACCGCAGCTATCCACCCAGCGTGTTTTGTTCTCAGTTTACGGCAAGTTATACAGTTCCGCCGATGCTATAAAATGCGATGATTACTGTGACTGTTGTAACTGCAACTGCTCAAGGAATCCATGGAAATAAATGCCTGAACGAAGAGCCATACATGTCTAGTGTGCAGGCAGCTCTCCTACTCCGTCTTCTATCAGTTTCCAGTTTCTATCAGCCTAATGAGGTAAATTTCCTTTTCCCTCAAGCTGAAAAGCAATGGCAGTTCAATAAGATATTCCAAGGCCAAAACAAATGCTATATATTTTTTATTTTTTTACAAAATCTTAAGTTCTCAGTGTTGAATTTGTCTGTTTTCGTTAAAGTGTGTTCACGGAACATTAGGCCCCCAGTGTTTTCACTGAAGCGGCGAAAACGCAGCCATTGATCCAACTCAAAACCCGCCAAATGCTGATATCTGTCACCGAGAGGGCACGGAGCCTGTACGTGTGGCGCCGGGAGCAGCAGGACAAATCCATTCATTTCTTAGCAACAGTTGATGAAGCATGTTAGTCGGGCGAACTGCTTGGTTTACGTGAGAAAGCGCGCAACGTGCCAAGAGCGATGCGTAGCTCCCGTCGGGAAACGGCGACAACAACAAAAAGAAGCCCAAGATAATGTTTCAATTGCTAGGCTATGCACAGTTAATCTTGTATAACACCCCCACCCCCTGATAACTTCAAGCTCCGACCTATATCAGCCATTACACGTTTGCACGACCTTCCTGCGTGTTGTTTCCATAATCTTTGTTTTGCGTTTCCCCCCAGTTTTATGACACCTCCCTCCCCGTTCCTTATAAACGCACAGGTGAGCACACCCTGGTATCGCTGAGCAAGAGATATTTTCGTCCCGAGCGAAGTTCGTTCAGGGAAAATAAAATCAAAGAAGCAGAATTTACCTACGGAGTCAATCTCCAGCAGCCGCTGGAGGTCGCTGATGCTGTGGATTTCGCTGTGAGATATTCTCTCTATCAGCTCCTGCGGTATTTGAAGTTCCTATGGACGAGAACAAAGCAAAATAATTATTTTTTTAAAAACATACCAAGTAGTTAGATATTAATGATATAACCACGAATTCTATTGTGAGCACAGTACGGTGTACTCATCTCCGAAGCGAACTGCCACAGCGCAACAAACCCGAGTTTAAAAATGTAACGTCCGCAGATGGCCGGACGAAACAGAGCCGCAGCCACCCATGCCCTGGATTTGATACCCAACCCGTCGAACTTGCACTTGTTGCAGGGACCGAATTGCTTCAGTGGAGGCTGGAATACGCACATACGCCGAAAAGAAACTCCGCGCGTTCCTGATCAAAGCCCTATGCTGAGAACTCAAAGACTTTATCGCTATACAAAGACAACTGTGTGTGTGTCTATGTATATATATATATGTGTGTGTGTGGCGATACTTATATATTTGATGGGCTTAAAAAGACCTTCCGTGCGCATCTCATAAGTGCCTGTAAAGATTTTAAAATACCATAAATAACTAGGCAATAATTCTGTGCAATTATTCATTTTGTGTAGACCCATTCTTTAAAAAAAAAAAAAAAAAAGTGTCCTCAAATGCTGCCCGTAAATGAGTTGTCACTGATATCTGGATGTTATTGCAATCATATATAGCCTTGATGCCACAGGCTTATGTCATAATGAACCCAAGACCGAAGTTAAATATATCTCATACAGAACGATATTTCAACGCCCCTGGGGCTGCATAAATCCCGATTCCAAAAAGAGACCCGTGCGCAACGTCACAGGGGTTAGGATTGTGCACGTTACAAATCGAGAACAGCCTACTGCACTAACCTGGAGAAAAAAGCAATACATGATTGCGGTGTTTTTAGCAGTCGTGTTTAAACTGCGTTGGCAACTGCGTGTCATCGTGTTGGCTGCCCCGCTGTGAAATTCCCTCTCTCCCTAGGTGAAATGCGTGCACTTGGAAGACTACCCAGAGCACTTGGTTCTCACACACACACACACACACACACTGTGCATTAGGTTTTCTCTCACACACATACACAATTCCCAGTCAACAGCGGCAACGTGTGACACTGGGATTGCACAGCACAATCTGCCTTCCTCGTTAAAAAAAAAAAAAATCTTTTTTGCAGAGTTGCGAAATGCCTACATGCTTTTTACCTCAGCGGTGGCGTGTAGCAGGTACAAGGCGCAGAGGAAATAATAAAGCGTGGTTCTCATCTCCCTTCAATTTCGATTTTCCCCAGAAGAGAAACGTATTCTGTAGGAGCCTCAAAGTTGCTCCTGGCCACGGGAAACTCAGTACCATCCCTCGATGAGAGTAACGTGTAAGCCGATCTCTCAGCGGTCCTCCTCCACGCCGTAAATCGCAATTCTATGATAACACTAGTTTATTGGTGCCTCGATGTTAAATTCGGGGTTTATTCACATTTGGACTTGTACGGTCCCGCTGTCCCGAGCCCTGCTGAACAGGCGATAGATCAACATGGTCCTTCAGGTTACCGAAGCCGTGTTGAAAAAATCCAAGTAGTTGAAAATGACATTGCAGAGGTACAAACGAACTAATCAGAACAGCAATGTTGTATTGATATCATGGGCAGCATTTGGAAGAACGCTTATTCACGAGTTCACAAAATAAAAAAAAAACAAGACACGGGTGATTCCGAAGACCTATCCCGAAACTTGGATAAATTATAGAGTACACACAAGGTGATCCTGTGATCTGTGAAACCGTTAAAAAAAAATTATCTTCAAAAATGTAAGACGCTCTGTAATTATACAATCCGCAGCTGACGTCCAAGAAAACAACGAAGAAATAGTTCGAAAAAAGTTTTTAGTATCTTCCTATCCGTGTAGTTGTAGCAGGAACATATCCCGGCAGATCCTACGAAGTCTTGGACTCAGCAGTGAATGAAGAGTAAAGTGCTTCTGAGCAGCAGAATATAGCTGTTTGCGCTGCGTCCCCGATGCGCCTCCCCTCGCGCTCCTGGTAATCTCGCATCAAGTCACCATGGGATCTGGTTGGTTGGCCACAGACTGTAGAATGTACCCCCCTTGCTGGTCCGCGCGTCAAGTACAGCGGAAAACCGTTTGAAGGTTGCACGCGGGACGGTAGAACGGGTATTATTATTATGATTATGATAATGATGATGATGATGATTATTATTATTATTAATAATAATAATAATAATAATAATAATACTATATTATTATTATAATATTATTATTACTGCTGCAAAAAAGTGATACAGTGTTGCAGTGGTAAATTACGTATTTTTCACAATAACTTTTTTTGTTTTTTTTAAGACTCCGGGAACAGCAGTCCAATAATATTAAATGAAAAGTCAAAGGGGATCATCCTGTCTATAGTCTGTCAGCTATAGGCTATCGTGCATATCTTGATATGTCGTGTCTGTAATTTAATAGTGGAAAGAAGTGGTAGCCTACGATGCCACTGAATGCCATTTTAATTAACACTGGCTGAGATGATAAATCAGATGATGGGTGAACCCGGCCAAACCTATTCTCGCTATTTAATAAAGTCGTGTGAAAAACATAGCTACACGCCGTTTTTATTACAGTAGGCTACCAACCAAGCACCTAATAAGACTTAAACACTCAAGTAGGCTACGGATGGTTAACAACAGCAACCATAACCAAAAACACCAGTCACAATAGCTGCGATATCAGGCGATAACACCTCGCATATTTACCCTTGACTCGCTTTTTTCACCAGTGGGAAAGGAAAATGTTTGACTGTGTCAAGGAAAGTAATTGCCGAGAGGATATATACGAGGCTCGCTGTAACATGCTCAGACGAAATAAGGTTACCTTTGTGGCCGTTAAATTCGTTTGAACTGCTACTCTATACGTCACTATAAACTCCCTGAAATCACATGAGGTAATCTGGCCTGGCGTGGTGATCCGCGCGCTGGCCATATTTAGACGGAAAAGAACCGGCGGGGGAAAATCCCGAATGTATTGCGCGTGTCTGGTAGTCAGGGTCAGACAGGTGATCTTTCCAAGATTTTATTGTGCGTTGAATGGAGTGTCTCCACGTCGTAGCTTCTGGGAGACAACTGTCCTGCCTGTTACCACTATTTTGCCCCAGGTGGGGGTATCATTCCTTTTAAGTCTTGCTTCCTTAATTATGCTTGTGTGCGGCGTTGGTGTCGGAGTCCCTAAGCGTTACGGGCTTGCATCCAGGGTGGCCCAGGAAACAGGTTCTAAACTTTCATTGCTCATGAAAAAAACAACATCTGTATAAAGACTACCAAAGAGGGCAAACAATCGTCGCATTCAGTGAGACCTCTCCAGAAACAATGGCACGGTAAAATGATACACCGCTGTTAATTAAATGATTACTTTGATATCAAAAGACGACTTTCCACTTTGTAAATGGAAATTCATTGATGTCTTCAGTCTTTATCCGCTAGTAGAAACTAGTGTGACAGTTAATTGCCCAAAGGTATAAGTGTGCTGAGGGTATACCATTATAGGGAGTGTAGACAAGTGTACTGACACCAACATGATTATCATTCTATGAGATGTCATCATCTGAGAAGCTAACTATTACTTTCATGTGGTAAAACTGTAAGATGTGACTGCGGCACTTAATTCACCATTATTAAATCGCATCCAGACATTGTAGTGGAGTCAGTCATTACAAGTGTGGAATTCACACCAGAAAAAAGTGACGTATGGCCTATTATTGGTTGAAGGGAGGAATATGTCAAGCCGCAAACGATCCCGCGATGGATTTATCGCTGCGGCACTTCTGTGGTGAGCTCAGCGTGACCCTCAATTAATCTGATACTCAGGCCCCAATAAAGTCTGAGAGATGTGTCTCGACATCTGACTGAGGCCGCGGGACAAGCTCTCTGTCTGCCTGATGGTGCTCCGCTGTCATCACCATTACATAAACCCCAGCCTGAACAGCGCCCTGGATAGACTTGTGAATCACATCTCCTCTCACTCTTTTTCTCTCTCACTCACTCACTCACATTCACACACACACACACACACTCACACTCACACTAGATTATTTGCTAACCTGTAATTTTTTTAATCTGTGTCCTCCCATTGTCTGTGTGTTTGCACGTATCTGCGCATGCATGTGTGCACGTGTGTGTGTGAGCATGTATTTATGTATGTTTGTGTGCCTGCATGTATACGTGTGTTTGTGTATTCGTGTATTCGTGCATGTGTGTATGTGTACACGTACTGTATAATGTGCCCAAATGTATGGATGTGCTCCACCTGTCCCACCTCACGTGCCTGAGTTTGGTTTGCACAGGCAGAGCGATGGAGAGGCAGGGTGGGACGCCGCAGCCCCGCCGCCCCCCCCCCCCCCCCGCTGTTCTGCCTCCATCTTGGGGCAGAGCGAGAGAGCAGCCTGGGAGCGCACAGAGAGCTCTCCCTCCGCGCGGCTTATTAAAGAGCATGTTTACTGGCAACTGAGCTCTGTGTGCCCAGCAACATCAGCCCCAATAAAGGGTTTTATGGAAGCTAGCGCACTGTAAAACCCGACCGTAAATGCATGGCAGAGGACATTTTTCTGAGTAACGTGATGACTCCTGTTTCCTCAGGCCACACATAACTCAGATTGGGCAAGGAGAAGAGGGGGAGAAAAAAATCCACTCCTTTTTTTTTTCCTTTTCCAAAACAAATTCCTAAGCAGGCAGTATGAAGATGTGAATGAGCTGTGAGCAGCGAAGTGGGGTACTTTTGGGAAGCCAATCGATGGTGCTGCCTTTGAGGGCATGTTAAAAACAACACGGATAACACACACACACAAACATGCATACTCACACATGCATGCACATACGCATACACACAGGCATGCGAACATGCACACATCCATATACACACACACACAAACATGCATACTCTCACACGTGCATTCACATACGCATACACACAGGCATGCGAACATGCACACATCCATATACACACACACACAAACATGCATACTCTCACACGTGCATGCACATACGCATACACACAGGCATGCGAACATGCACACATCCATATACACACACACACAAACATGCATACTCACACGTGCATGCACATACGCATACACACAGGCATGCAAACATGCACACATCCATATACAAACAGGCATACAAACATGCACACATCCATATACACACAGGCATACAAACACACACATGCACACACAGGCATACAAACACGCACATGCACACACATAGGCATACGAACACACACATGCATACACACACAAACACACATGCATGCACGCACACATGCATATACACACGCACATGCATAAATGCGTACACACACACACGCACATATGTACACAGATACACGCACACAGGCACTGGCACACACACACACAGACAGACGCAGACACGCGCACACACACACATACTGGCACACACACACGCATACACACACACACACACACACACAATGGCCAACCATGGGGAAAAGGGTAGCTAGCAGAGCCGCGGTAGCGCAGACATATACAGTTACTGGACTCCTTTCCCCAGCGCACATCCAGGAGAGGAAGGGTCACTGGAACAAAGCTCTTTTTCAGACGCACTTTCCCACTTCAGAAACGGCGATACCCTCGGCCTGACGGAATGAGGACGCCAAGCCCTCTGCTCAAACACTGCCTGTCTCAGGAGCTCCCGAGCCTTCGGAGAACTCCCTGGCAGCCTTCGACAAAATATTGGTTTTTTTTCTTTTTTAAATCACCCTTTTGAGAATATTTAAAATATAAATATATTTCATAAATGTCACGTTTTTAGCCTAAAAACACCTTTTTTTTTGGTTCACACATACCCGGTAAATAATGTGATCTCTGTGATTATTAATGAACCATATTGCGCTACACGGCTGCTGTACAGAAGAGTGACATCATGAGTTTGGGTGATTTAGACACGCTTCCCTTTACAGCGCTGGCCGGAGGAGGCTCCTAAATTAATATATTTATTCGTGGATTTTATATGTTTTTTAAAACCATAATTTATTTATTATTTTATGCACGTTCGACTTTCTTATTGCTGCATTGTTTCTGCTTCTGCTTTCATGACGCCATTTTCGCCATCGTTTTTCTCTTCGTTCTTTTTACGTGAAGCAATTCTGGTTACGGAAAGCTGAGTGAAAACATCCATTCCTTAGCGTGTGTTAAACAGCGTGTTCAGTGAGGGTGTTGGACGGGGGTGTGAAGAGGAAACCGTTTCATCGAGGCGGGGGTCCCCTCAGTCGGGGAGGGGGTCATTTCGGGAGAGCCGGAGATGAAAGAGAACGGGAACCCCTGACGTAACGCGCCCGCGAGGAACGAGGGAGGGAGGGAGGGGGGTGGCGTACCTGTTAAAGCGCCCGCCGCGTCAGCACCCGAGGCCTTCCCCTCCCCGCCGAGCGCGTGGCCGTGAGTCATCGGGACGTCTGAAACGGGGGGGGCACGTTTTGGCGGCCGAGCTGGGGGACGTCCAGGCTGAAACAGAGCTGACTCAAGGCCTCTCCCCCACCAATCCAGAATCACACAGGTCGGGTCATTAGTGGTTTTTCATGAAAGTGGTTGTGGTAGGTGGTGGTGGGGGGGGGTGTATTTCAGTACCTTCTGAAAGCATGTGTTGACCGCGGTGAGAGTGAGGGGTGTTATGGGAGTTACGGTTTGGGTTTAAGTCAGTGTTTTCGGCTGGTGGTAGCGATGTGTGTGTGTGTGTGTGTGTATGTGTGTGCGTGCATTTGCGTGTGCGTGTGTGAGATGCCAGCCATTTGTGAGGGAGAGTGGGGTTGTGTCCTGACCCAAGAAATAGCCCCGCCCCCAACATGTCTTGGCCCCGCCCACTACCGATGAGAAGGCTCACCTGGAATGCAGGAAGCTTTCATGAGCACAAAGAAAGGTGGGCCAAAACCACAGGTGGGATTTTCCTTTTTTTTATAAGAACATTTATGGGATGTGTTTTACTGCTGTGCTCCTGATTGCTTCAGGTTGAATAATCACATTATTGGGCACCCATCTGCATCAACCCCCCCCCACCCCCCCCCCCAATTCGCTCTGGGTGGTCCAGGTGAGTTTCGTATGGAATAGAGTGCTTTCCATATCCCACTTCCAGGCTGTGGGACAAACACACACACACACACACCCTGCAGAACAGGTACATTGAACACCAACACACAACTCATCCTCCTCTCAACAAAAAACAGCGTGTGAAATATATTTCATTTAAAAAGCCTATCTGTGTGCTGAAGGGTGAGGTAGGAAGGCCACTCCAGCAGTTGGGATCAGGCCTGACCGGTGTTCTGAGCCCCTCTCTGCTATTCTAACCTGCTCTGTAGGGCAGAACGCTGGTTGGGTGAGTTTTTTTTAAAAACCGTATCGGTGATGGGGCAGTAATGCAAGGCCACAGGCCATGCCATCTACCAGAATGCCCCGCTCCCGCTCGTCACCGGGGGAAGGGGACTGTTCCGTCCAATGGCGTGCAGGCACGACCCAGTGCACCCTGGGAGCCATGGGCTGTGACCCCAAACCCAGCCTGATGTCCCTCACCCGGGACGTGTACTTGGTTAAACAGCCAGGACTGGGGGATGGCGTCATAGTGTGGGAAAAGCTCTGGGTTGGATCAGATCTTCAATCCCACCCGCCCCGCCCTGTCTGCCTGCCTGCCACGCCCACCCCCCCCACCCTGCCCCACCCGCCCCACCACACACAGGACGGCACCAGCCTCCACCCTCTGGTGCGACTAACCAGGGTCACAGATGTGACACTCACATTCCAGGAGGCCCCCAATACCACAGTGCAGGGGTCCCCCCAATGTCCGCCCTCCACCCTCACAAACCCCTTCCGCAGGTAAGGCGGGAGGGGAGGGGAGGGGGGATGGGGGCAGAGCTAAGAAAGTGGGGAATGGGGGGGGGGGTGGCTGTGTGAACAGGGTCAGGTAATAGTAATAAAGGGAGTGTTTGGGGGAGGGAGTTGGTGAGATAAGGGGATCAGTCTGTGGGGTCTCTGTTCCGTTGACAGCCCCCTCTTTTCATCCGGAGGGCAGATCAGTGTTTGGGGGGGGGGGCGTGGGGGGGTTCGGAGGGGTACAAGGCTGTCTTCAGAAATGTATTAGGGCTTAAGCTGATAATGACTTGGATTGGCCTGTCAGAGGGAGCTTTCTCCCTCAGCCCCTCTCCATTTTAAGGGGGGGGGGCAGTGGGGGGCATCTCAGGCCATCCCTAAGGAGAGAGTGCTGCTGTGAGGAGAGAGTGAGGGACTGGTATGGGGGGGGGGGGGATTAAAGGGAGATTTCTCTGCTTCATTTGAGCATCATTGGCACCACTGACATGAAGGGGATTGGAGTGGTGGTGGGGGGGGGGGGGGGTGACTGGACCCATTTCTTCTTTTTTTTTTTTAAAGGAAAAAGAAAAAAAAACTCTAAAACCACCACTCGTCAGTCCAGACAGCTGCTTTCGGCACGTCCCCTCCCCCTCCCCTTGGTACCTGGGTGGGACGAGCTGGGAGGGCACACCTGGTCATGTGCGCGCCCCTATGTCCCCCAGCCTAGGGGAAGAGGCAGTTACAGACCCAATACCTCGGCCACACAGAACAGACACCCCCCCTCCCCCCCCGTCCTGGATGTTTCACACACACCAGGGCATGGGCAGTACACAGCAGCTGTGGTTAAACAGACAGGCTCCACTGCCTTGCTCTGAAAACTCCCCTGAGAACTCCTGCACTGTTTCCCTTAGTATAATTAAAGGTGTGTGTGGAGTATGTATGTACGTACGTGTGTGTGATTTATAATTCTGGCCATTATCACCATGGCTGTAATGTACTGGAAAATGCCCCCCCCCCTCTTCCCTCCCCCCCCGTACCTTTTTCCCTGGCAGTGCGCTGGCTCCCTCCTCAGACTGGGCCCCTGGGAAACACGGCCTTCCTGTGATGAGCCTGTGGATGTGGGAACCGCGGGCAGGCTGCGCTGGTGCTGCCGCCGCTGGGATGCTGGAGACTGCAGGCGCATGAGCACGGCAACGTGGGAAAATGAGTTTTTTTTATTTTTATGCATCAAATCAGAGCATCTGGGAAGCAGGAAGCAGGACAGCTGTCATATGTACCTCTCTATCCCTCTCTCTCTCACACACACACACACACACTCCCCCCCTTTTTTTTCTCACACACACACACACACACACACACTCACTCCCCTCCCTCTCTCTCTCACGACACACACACTCACTTCCCTCTCCCTCTCTCTCTCACACACACACCCACCCCCAGACAGACATACACACACCCTCTCTCTCTCTCTCTCTCACACACACTCCCCTCTCCCTCTCACACACACACGCACACACCCACTCCCCTCTCTCTCTCACACTCCCCACTTTCCTTTCTCTCTCTCTCTCTCCCTTGCACAGACACACTCCCTTTTTTCTCTCTCTCACGCACACACACACACACACACACAAACACTCTCTCTCTCACACTCCCCACTTTCCTTTCTCTCTCTCTCTCTCCCTTGCACAGACACACACTCCCTTTTTTCTCTCTCTCTCACGCACACACACACTCCCTTTCTCTCTCTCTCACGCACACACACACAAACACTCTCTCTCTCCTCTAACCCTCTCATTAGCTCTCTGCCTCATCTCATCTTCCTGCTCTCCCTCTCTCTATCACTTTGATTCCATTTAAGTGCACATTGATACACAGTACAATTGGTGCATATCACCAAGAGTGTGAACAACAATCGAACAGGAAAGAGAATCCAAGAGGAGGAAATTTTTTCACTCAAATTATTACCCTCCATTAATATCCGTCACTGTCAGTTCATGCTCTCACAAATACACATGCACACACTCCCCATTTTCTCTCTCTCACACGCACACACACACTGATATATAAAGACACACATACACAGACATACATTTACTCATACATACAAATACAAACAAAACAGACAGACAAAACAAATACACAGCCCGTGCACATACAGGCACACATGCACAGACAAACAGACAGACACGCACACGCACACGCACGCACACACACACGCACACGCATGCACACATACACACACGCGCACACACACACACACATGCACACCCGGCTGGGCGTGGCCGTGGCACAAGGCCGCAGGCGGAGCGGCTCTCCTCCCAGGCCTGGATGAAGGGTGCAGACCGGCGATGGGAGAATAAAAACAAACAGGGCGACAGTAGGAAGTTCCCCCATTATGAGATTAGGGCGACCGCGTCTCCGGTTTCACCACTCAGCCAAATCCACGCATTCCGGGGGTTTAAAAGGGGGGCGCTCCCCCCCCCCCCCCCCAGCACGGGCGCAAACGAGGACACCGCTTCCCCAAAACACAGCCGGGGGATATCGATCAGGACGCCGGGCTGATTGGGGGGTCCGGGACGTCCGAGCGTCCGCACAGGAAGCGGGGATGCCGTCGCGTGACGCGCCGCACCTGGACCAGGGGGGCTTCGGGCAGATTACCGCCCCAGGGAGATTCTCTCACCGCTGTCCACTGTTTATTTTACCGATTTACTCAGCTGCGCATTTCTGTATTTCACCAACCTTTTAATTCATATTTTAAAAATTATTTCTCCCAGTTTGGAATGATAAATCACTCTCCCCCCCCTCTCATCACCGCAGCATCCTCTGTGAGTCCGTTCAAAAATCAGAGCTGCGCAGAGCTGTGCAGTCACTGCGCAGGGGGAGGCTACGCTGCACGCAGCTGATGCCGCCCCATTGGCCACGGGAGCCATGATTGGCAGGGAAAACACAGCCCAGGTGCCCCGCCCACTCCTGGCCTTGCCCTCTAAGGCCAATTTTTCGGTCTCCGGACAAAGGCTGCCAAAGAGACAGCACTGCCATTGTCATTACTCAGTTCCCCAACTATTAGCAGGGAACACCAATTAGCATTAGCATTGCCTATTACTGCCCATCACACCAATTAGCATTAGCATTGCCTATTACTGCCCATCGCACCAATTAGCGAGGCCTGTTATTTTGTTATATTTAGACGTAGTTTGGCCAGACACACGCACCTCAGTGCGAAGCGGCAGGGAGAACAAGCTGTACAGTGACCAGCACTAGATCAGCAAGCAAACACAGCAGTGATTGAGCATCCAGGCCAGGGACACTGAAATCTGGCCCTCGAGGGCAGCAGAGCTACTGGTTCTTATTCTCAACCTTCTCATTTGGGCTCATCGATCGATCGACGCCACCGATTAGCCCAGAGCGTTAAATCACCTGGTGTTTCAGGTTCAAATCAGTCCTGATCAGAGTGGAAGAATGAAAACTAGCAGTACTATGAGCCTCAAGAGACAGATTTGTACATCTACACAGAGAATACATTTACACAGCCGTACCAGTTTTTAGGAGATACCCTATGTGCACCCTCAGAACGACAGATCCAGGCATTGTAGTGGAGTCAGCTATTTTAAGTGTGGAATTCACACCAGGAAAAGTGACGTATGGCCTATTATCGGTTGAAGGGAGGAATATGTCAAGCCGCAAACGATCCCGCGATGGATTTATCGCTGCGGCACTTCTGTGGTGAGCTCAGCGTGACCCTCAATTAATGTGATACTCAGGCCCTAATAAAGTCTGAGAGATGTGTCTCCACATCTGACTGAGGCCTCGGGACAAGCTCTCTGTCTGCCTGATGGTGCTCCGCTGTCATCACCATTACATAAAACCCAAAAGAAAAAGGCTTGTGGATTTTTGGGATTGGAAAACATCTCATTGGCTACCCCCCCTCACCCCCTGGCCCCATCCCTCTCTGCTTCTTTCTGTTCATCTCTCACTCTACATATATTTTTTCTTTTCTTGCAATCACTCTCTACTTCTGTCTTTCGAGTCTTTCCCTTACTTTTCTCTTACACCTGCCATTCTATCAATCAAAGGGGGGAGACAGGGAAGGAGGGAGAGAGAGGAGAGGGAGAGAGAAGCAGAGAGGAGGAGAGAGAGGAAAGGGAAAGAAGAAAAGTCAGGGAACGAGGCAGAGAGAAGGGAGAGATGAATGCATCTTACAACCTATCACAGCTAATCCTTGGGGCATTCCACCCAAAACCACCTTACTTTCCCAGCCAAAATGAGGACCAAAAGGCTGTGCCCCAGTGGCTCAGGACCTGGACTCATGTCAGGGAGGTTTGCTGGTTTGAATCCTCGGTGGGTCCACTGCCGCTGGCCTCTGTCTGAGCGATGGTACGTGACCCAGATCCGACTGTGACTCTCGGGTTAATATGTCACAGTGAACAAAAGCATCGTTCAGTGAGTTCTGAGGATGAGAATATAAGGACCTATTAATTCCACTGCATTACCCCCCCCCCCCCCCAGATCAGCTGAAAGCTTGGAGCCAAGACTGGTAAGTAGCTATGCACAGCAATCTCTGTTACCAACTTAAGGAGATGCGGACGTAATTTCTTTTCCTTACTTGGTAAATGTTCCTAAATTAATATATTTTTAAAGCGGTCGTTGAAAAAAAAAAAAACCTCTAGAGTAAACACATTCATAGCCAGTAAATGTGTACAATTAAACGGTGACCAGGTTGAAAACATTGGTCTAAAGAAATGAGCGGGTTCATCCTCGCGGTCGAGGGTTTCTGTTCTGCACGGGTGAGTTATTTACATTTACAGCTCAGACGGAAATGAGAGGCGATGACAAACTGGCTGAGAAAAAAAAGGAACAGACCAAAAAATAAAAGGGATGAGAAGAAAATAAACTGCTCTTCCGTTTCGTTCAGCTCTCTGCACAACAGAACACCTCCCTGGCCCTGGAAGGGTGGTTTGGCACGATCAAGGAACCGCGAAACGTTCCCGCAACTCTCACGGAACGTAGTGAGAACGTTACGAGTATGCTTAATGACTAACAGTGGGCACGGGAGCGAGAGTGGATGTGCTCACGCCAGCGTGGTTCAGGGGCACACATGCTGGCTGTTTGTGGCTAACCGTGCGCCCCATTACGCTCACAGGAAGTGGGCGGCACGCCCCTCCGCCCGGTCGCTTCCATTGACGCACTCACGCAAGAACTCATCCGGAATGGACGGTCACCATTTTAAAATGTTTGGTCCAGTGCAGCCCCCCCCCCCCCCCCCCCAAATCCCCTCCAAAAATAAAATGGAGGCAGAGCACCCACGAAGACCCGCTCACTCAATCGGCGAATCTCCTGCGTGCGCTTCTACCATCCCCCTCCCCCCAAAAAAATCTCTGCCAATCCCATCAGCCTCCGTGGTGCTCGATCACCTGTGACCTCGCCCTGGCAGGTGACCTATGACCCTCCGTGGTGGACAGGATTAAAAAAAAAAAAAAAAAAGAAAGACTGACCCAAGAACAGCCGTCCTAAGAACTCTGGGTCAGTAAACAGCCCTTTAAAGTACGGCCTGTGTATAAAAGACCCGGCGATTAGAAGCTGTTAGGGGTTCATTTCTTATGGGTGGGGGGGGGGTAAGTTTGGTGTGGGGCGGGGGTGCAGGAGGTTACTTAGTAATCAATTAAAGCTTTTCCCTGGGCTCTGAAGGGTGAATCTGCTCCCCAGGAGTGTCATTTGTCCAATTAGCGAAAGGCGCTAGACTGAGGAAGAAAGGCCAAAGAGAAGCATCGAGGGGTGGAGATGGGAAAATGTAAATAACACAGGCAGGAGACGGCCACAAAACTACAGCAAATATATATTTCCTTTGCGTGAGCACTGGGTCTGTCCGTCCATCTCTCCGTCCAGGGGAGGTGGCTGTTTCGCTGGGAGTGGGGGGCAGGGTTGTCTGTTCTGTAGTTTTTAAAAAAAGACCACGGTTCACTCCCAGCTTCTCGCTTTTTAATCTCTGCAGACCGTGGCTTGGGGAAAAAGTGAGGCTTCGAGCCACTTCGTGTAATTAGCGAGGTCGTTTATCGGGTCCTTCCCCAGAAGCAGTCCTTCCCCAGAAGCAGAGCAGAACCGCTAATGGAGTGGGGTTTTGTAATGAGTAATCAGGGGGTGGATAAGCATTCCCGTTTAATCCACCCCCCCCCCTCCCCCCGCCCCCTTTTTTCTGGATCCTTGCCTGGTTCTCTCTCCTCTTTTCTTCCTCCTTTTTTCTTAGCTGCTGTAACGGGGGCACAGTACCCGCTCCTAAACCACTCCTCTTTTTTTATTACCACCTCTCTCTCCAGGACAGGGCTTAGACGGCAGGACTGGGGGACGCTCTAATGGCAGAAGGAGCAGCCTCTCTCTCTCTCTCTCTCTCTCTCTCTCTCTCTCTCTCTCTCTCGAACGCGTTCAGGACAAGGGGTGAGTCTTTGACAGACGGAACGGGGGATGAGTCTTTGACAGACGGGACGGGGGGTGAGTCTTTGACAGACGAGCGCGTTCAGGACGGGGGGTGAGTCTTTGACAGGCGAGCGCGTTCAGGACGGGGGGTGAGTCTTTGACAGGCGAGCGCGTTCAGGACGCGGGATGAGTCTTTGCCGCCCGAACACAAAGACGCCACAGTGTGGGAAGGCCGCGGCTCTGATGGAACAGCGCAGACCACAGAGAGATCCCTCAAGAGCTTACAGCCCGAGCTGCTCTGCCACTCTACAGCCACTTTAAAGCATATGCTGGCACAGAGAGAGGGAGGGAGGGAGGGAGAGAGAGGGAGAGAGGGAGGGAGATGGAGGGAGGGAGGGAGAGAGAGGGAGAGAGGGAGGGAGATGGAGGGAGGGAGAGAGAGAGAGGGAGTGAGAGGGAGGGAGGGAGAAGGAGAGAGAGAGAGAGGGAGAGAGAGAGGGAGAAGGAAGTAAGGACATGAGGACAGAAGGAGACAGAGGTAGAGAGGAGGGAATGAGGGAAGCAGAGAGAGGGAAGGTGAAAGATGGGGAGAGGGAGAAAGGCTGACAGGCTGAGAACCTATTATGTAATGTATTCGTTTTATTTTATTGATTGATTAATTAGTGATCATGGTCCTTGAGGAACTGATTAACATTACAGGCATTAAGGAGGAAACTCCAGTTTAATAAACCCCTAAATAACAGCACTAGCATGATGAACAGTATTTAAGTAATTCAGAGTATTACTAGTGCCAAAGTTGTAGCCAAAACTGCAACAACTCAATGTTTTGTATTTGCTCGTCACCGATTCCCATTTATGCTTTGGCAGTACGGACCCATTGCATAATGAACTATTTACATTCACTGAACTTAACTGGCAATCCTTGAATTAGTAAAGAGAGGGAAAGAGAGGGAAAGAGGGACCCAATCTTTGAACTGTGAGAAAGAGAGCTTTGTCAATATTTACAAATTTTATTCCTGCCAATTAAAGCAACTTGCATTTGAATCTGAGAGGAGAAAAGGGGCAAAAAGGGGATGGAGAGAGAGAGAGAGAGAGACAGAAAGAGGTAGAAAGAATCTTTTAATTGGAAGGGATAGAAAAAGAGAGAGAGAACAAGAATCAGAGAGGGAGTGTGGAAGCAGAAAGGAGACGTGGAGAAGAGCTGGGGGGGGGGGGGAGATGGATGGAATGTTTTACGGTCACAGCCCCCCCCGTCCCCCACCCCTCTCGTCCACCGCCCAAACCCCCGCCCCCCCTTCCCGGACGGCGTTCCCAGGCTCTTTCTCATGCTGAGCAGCAGTGAGGTAGAGCCAGCGGGGCGGGCAGTGCTAAAAGTCAGGCGGGGCCTGAGTTAATGGGCCGGGCACGGCTGTTAGAGGCACAACGCCGCCAACTGTGTCCTAAACAAATTAAAGGTGTCACCGGCACAAAGGGCAAGGCCGGGGGGGGGAAGGCCTTGTACGATTCCCCAAACAATCAGAGCTCCCAGTCCGGGCCAGTCCTCCCGCTACTCGGAGAATCACTTCATGCTAACGCGTTTTCTTGACTACACTCAAAATTCACTGAAAGGCTTTTTGGGACAGAGACAGAGAAAGTGCAGTTCCCGTGGTTACAGCGCCATGTCACAGTGCTCAACGGGCCACCCTTCGCCGAAGAACCGAATCTCACCTGCAGCTCCAGGTGAGGCAACCTCGCAATTCAAATGTTTCACTTCGGTTAATTAATTAAGGTGTGAGGTACCCAACCCTGCATGGTGCCCAACCCAAACTCTGCCCGTACCAGCACCAGGGGTGGTCCGGTCCGGTCCGGTCCGGTTCAGCCCGTCCCTCTGGAGCAGCAGGGGGTTCCAGCTCTTCCCAGATGTGAAGTGACAGTTGGTGGATTGTGGTCGTTGACTGCAGAGAGAACCTGCTGGAATGAAGACTACAGAGCAGGTGACTGGCAGAATAAAGGAGATACAGGGTGGGGCTCCTCCCCCGACTGAGTCCGCAAGGGCAGCAGGCCACAGCAGACGGGGGGGGGGGGGGGGTCACTGAAACTCCCGGCCGTGTAAGTGTATGAGGGTAACTCCCCCCCCCCGTATGGATCCCTGGGAAACCTTGCTGGACATTTGCCGAGACAGGAAAAGGGGGACCACCACCACCCCCCCCCCACACACCTCTCCCCCCACCCAGCAGCACCCTTGCCCTGTGCCGAAAGAGAGAACGCCCGACAGAAATGAAACAAAACAAACTAAGTGGAAAATAAAGAAGAAAGTGTAAAAATGACGATAAAATGCTAAAAGCATGAAAATGGAGGATGTGAAGAGATGTGAGGATGTACACACATGTCAGGCGTCCTGAAGCAGCTCACCGCGGGGTTGGAGAGTCCTGAGCTGAGCTGGTGCTGTGGGTGGGGGGGCGGGCGGGCGGGGGCAAACGGAGGGGTGGAGAGGGGGGGGGGTAAACGTTGGTGGAAGGCCATTCCTCGGTTGATTTAGCTGGCTTTAAGATGAGGAGGAATGTGTCAGAGCTTCAGCTTTAGGCCGCACAGAGCAAACGCTGAGAGGGATCTGGAGCCCTGGCTCTCAAAAGGGCCCTGGTACCCAACCTGAATACTGAGTCAGAACCGCACACAGACCATGAGGGGAGGAGGGGAGAGAGGGAGAGGGAGGGAGAGAGAGAGGAGAAGCGAGAGAGAGAGAGAGGGGAGAGGAAGAGAGAGAGAGAGAGGGAGAGAGGGAGGGAGAGAGAGGGGGAGAGAGGGAGAGAGAGATAGCCCAACCTGAATACTGAGAGTCAGAACCGCACAGAGACAATGAGGGAAGGAGGGGAGAGAGGGAGAGAGAGAGAGGGAGGGAGAGAGAGGCAGAGAATGAGAACGATAGGGAAAGAGAGAGAGGCAGAGAGGGAGGGAGAGAGAGAGAGAGAGGGAGAGGGAGCAAGTACAGAGATAACCAACAATAAAGACAAACTACCAGCAGAACTGTGATGCACGTGTTTTATTTATTTGAATGGGACAGAAATCAGGGTGAGTGTGTGTGTGTCTGACAGTTATAGTATATGTGTGTGTGTGTGCGTGTGTAGGTGTGTGAATTGATGGGTGTGCAGGTGTGTGTGTGCGTCTGACGTGTATGTGTGTGTGCAGGTGTGTGTGTCTGACAGATATAGTGTGTGTATGTGTGCCTGTGTGTGTGTGTGTGTGTCTGACAGAGACAGACAAAATCAAACTATTAAATCACAGTAGTGAACATAATGAACCCCGCACACCACGCCCCGGCAATCACAACGAAGTCCCCTGAGTGTGTCTGCATGCGCGTGTGTGTGTGTGCGCGTGAGTGTGAGTGCGTGTGTGTGCGTGTGCGTGAGTGTGAGTGTGTCTGCGCGTGAGTGTGAGTGTGTCTGCATGCGCGCGTGTGTGTGTGTGCGGAGTGTGTCTGCATGCGCGTGTGTGTGGCGTGTGTGTGGTTGTGCATGAGTGTGAGTTTGTGTGCGTGATGTGTCTGCATGCGCGTGTGTGTGTGTGTGCGTGAGTGTGTGTGTGTGCGTGAGTGTGAGTGTGTCTGCATGCGCTGTGTGTGTGTGTGCGTGAGTGTGTGTGTGTTGTGCGTGAGTGTGTGTGTGTGCGTGTGTGTGTGTGTGTGCGCGTGAGGGTGTGTGCGGTGTGTGTGTGTGTGTGTGTGTGAGTGTGAGTGTGTGCAGGTGTGTGTGTGCGTGAGTGTGAGTGTGTGAGTGTGAGTGTGTGTGTGTGAGTGTGAGTGTGTGAGTGTGAGTGTGAGTGTGAGTGTGAGTGTGAGTGTGAGTGTGAGTGTGAGTGTGAGTGTGAGTGTGAGTGTGTGCAGGTGTGTGTGTGTGTGTACTCAACTAAACAACTCATAACACTATTGAGCCTTTGGAAAAGAGTAACGGGCGACAGACTGGAGTAACCCGTTAGAAACAGCAGGATAGAGAACGTTTCCTAAGAGAACACATTTCAGAAAAACAAAACACCTCAGACCTACCCACCCCCAGAAAAATCTACTGTCTCGTCACAACAAGACCCGGCAGCCAGTCAGACCGATGGCTCATCTTAAACGCAGTTAACCCTGTAAAATTCGTTTTCAAAAATGTCACTTTTACAAACCCTTACCCGTTCGTACCCGCGGCTACAGCACAGTTACCAAGCTTTTAAGATTAGCGAAACAACTGAGAATGAAATCTTACCTCCCCACCTCTAGCTCCCAGTAGCACAGGGCTTGTGCTGGGGTGTGGGTTTTGCTCATTAAACGGAAATGGCACACAATTCGGGACAGGAAACCCAAACCCCAGAACCAGAAAGGCCAGCTACACCTCTCCACCTCCTCCCCGTCCGAAACAGACCCCCTTATTTCACACGTACCTACAGTGCAACCAAAATTCCTTGCATTTAAAATTCATAAATATATCTATCAATATGCATGAGCATACTGGACTACATAATGCATGTAGTGCACACACAAGTGTACTGTGTACACATATACACACATAATGCATGTACACAAATATAGCATCGATTATACACACGTATATCTGTATATAAATAATTGTCAACTCTTTCAAGTCCTTTTTTAAATATATTTCTTCATTGTTTTTTTAAGTAAAGCTACGTGACAGCACAGGTCAAGCCGAAGTGCACAAGATAAAAAGATAATAAAATAACAAGCAAATTATATTTTTTTAAAAAGGCAGGAAGCAAGCCCCTCCCACCCCACCCCAACCCAGCTCCGCCCCCCCCCCCCTCTCCGCTGGCCCCGGCTACACCCCGCCCCCCGTTCCCATGGCGATCGCGTGGTTCCCGGTCGGCAGCATGCGCGGTCACGCGGTCACACGGTCACACGGTCACGCGGTCACACGGTCAGGGAGATGAAGCTGTTGTATCTCTGGATGTTCCTCTTGAGGATTTCGGAGCAGGGTCCCAGGACGCGCTCGAAACGCGGCCGGTCCAGCTTCACGCACTTCAGCGGCCCGCGGGCCACCACCGTGGCCGCCCGCGGCCTGTTCAGCAGCAGCGCTATCTCACCTGGGGAAGGGGGGGGGGGGAAGAGAGAGGAATCATGGGTAAATGAGTTCCTGACTGACCGCGCATCAGCAGGTTAACGGACTACATCACGACACCGCCAAGCACAGGAACTCAGCAGCACACGATAGTTTGTCTGGTTTGGCACCAACGTGTGGAAACTCTGGTTCAATTGCAGGACATGGGAGGGGGGGGGGCGGGTACAGGTTAATGTCCTGAAACCCGGAATGAGGACGTACTTCAACTCAAACTGCCCTAAAGGTAGCAGGTTTCACCCACTAACACCCAACACGCTCTTTTCCTTCTGGTTCCTTCGTAGTTATGTCACAGGCAGAGCTGCGAAAGGATTGGTTCAGCTGTGTAGCGCCATTTCCTTCTGATTTACAACACTGATTGTTTGTTCGTTCAGCTAACTTTGCACTCATTGGTTAAATATGGACCTTCTGTGCCCTCTCTTATTCCTGAGATTAACACTGCAGTTTTCCACTTTTCTAAGTCAATCTGCCTAAGAGGTTTTTTTTGTTAAAAAAGGTTCAGCTATTCATATTTTTGTTTTACGTTTGTCAAAGTTATAATTAAAAAAGGACAGAATTCACCAAATCTTTTCTCGTGTCCGACCCCCATTGGGGGGTTTTCATACATACATATTACAGGCATTTAGCAGATGCTCTTATCTAGAGCACCTTGCACAACTTTTTTTTGCATTTTTACATTATATCCATTTGCACAGCTGGATATATATTGAAGCAAATTAAGCACCTTGTTCAAGGGCACAATGCTAGTGTCCTGCCTGGGAATTGAACCTACAACCAACAGTTTTACAAGGCAAGGTCCCTAACATTATACACTGCCGTCCAAACAATGCAGCTTACATGCAACTGGACAAAACGTACAGTGAAGTGTGTGTGTGAGTGAGTGTGTGAGTGTATGTGTGAGTGCGTGTGTGTGCGCGTGTGAGTGAATGAGTGTGTGTGTGAGTGAGTGAGTGTGCACACGTGAGTTGGTGTGTGAGTGTGTGTGTGTCTGTGAATGAGATGTATGCGTATGAGTGTGTGTGTGAGTGTGTGTGTGAATGTGAATGAGATGTATGCGTGTGAGTGTGTGTGTCTGTCAGTGTGTGTGTGTGTGTGTGTGTGTGTGAATGAGATGTATGTGTATGAGTGTGTGTGTGTGTGTACAGAGAAGCTCTCTGCAGCAGACTGTATATATCTAACACCTCAAACAGGAATAAGCACTTGGCCACTCACCAAAGTAGTCGGAGGGGCCCAGGCGACCCACCTCTACATACTCCTCATTATCAGACCTGCGCTGGAGAACAGAGGCTGTGCCCTGTGAGGGAGAGAGAGAGAGGGGGGGAGAAAGAGAGAGAGAGAGAGAGAGAGAGAGAGAAAGAGAGAGAGAGAGACATCGCTGCATTAATGCTGGAGGGGTCTGAAGGATTAGTGGGACTGTGAAACCTGCCTTTGATTCAGACCCCTGTTATCAGGAACACCTCCAATTTAGAGACACACACAGTGCAGAGCCCTCTGACTGACCCACAGACAGACAGACAGAGAGACAGAGAGACACTGCACCAGCCTGTAAACAGCCACAGCCACACAGACAGACAGAATGGCCCATTATCACAGCAGAAAAAAATGAAGAAAATCCAAGGGATTGGGGGGGCATTAGAAATCCATTACCCAAAGCAGCCTTGTAAATCATCCACACACCCCCCCCCAAAAAAAAAAAAAAAGAAACTATGTGAATTTACAGGGCAATTAATGCTAACATGGAAACATGAGGAGGGGAAGGCATCACACGCTGTCCTCCTACGACCCAGGTGGAGGGACGGGCAGGGAGACAGACGGATGGGTGGAGGGGTGGATGGGTGGAGGGGCGGAGGAGGACGGAGGAGAGTGGAGGAGCGGAGGAGGGCGGGAGAGAGTGGAGGAGGGCAGAGGGGTGGAGGAGGGCGGAGGAGAGTGGAGCAGCTGAACGTCTGAACGCCGTGACCAATCGGTGGTGCCTCGGCGAGCTCCAGCACCAGCGGTATGCGTTGGACCGGGACCCCTTCCCGTCACAACTGAAACACGTGCTTGATTTATCCATCCGTCCATCCATCCTCCATCATCCCTCCATCCACACCATCCATCCATCCACCTCTCACACCCGCCCGTCCAACAACACACACCACCTCCCCCACACACTCTATCAGTTCATGTCCTACTTGCTGTATGCTCATGCTCTGCCAGCCAGCTGTTGTGTGCAGTGTGTGTGTCTGTGTGTGGCAGAAGTGTGTGTGGGTGGTGTACTGTGTTGTGCAGTGGTGTTGTGTGTGTGTGTGTGTGTGCGAGTGTGTGTGCGCGTGTGCAGACACGTGACTGCACACAAGAAGTGATGTGAGGACAAAGCTGGAGCAGGTGGAGAAGCTGTCACCGAGTCTGCAACGCAATGCAGTTTATTTACGCATCTTCGGCGTTAGCTGCATTCAGCGCATAGCTTGGCTGCAGTTATCGATGATAAAAACGCATATGATGGGGATTACTGAGCTCAGCGGACACAGGGGCCCTTGTATCCGCGGGTTACAGCCCTTCACATGCGGGCGAGGGTGGGGCTTCACGGTCTGTGATGGATGGTGCATTTGGCACCGGCCACTGCGCCAGACGGACGGCCACTTAGACCAGCCAGGCAACGAGCAAAGAGCGACCGATCGGCTGGAAACGGACCAGAACACGACCGGAAACCGACCGTGGACTGGACCGGAGACCAACGAGGGACTGTAGAGTGTGTGTGTGAGCGTGTATGTGTTTGTGTATGAATGTGAGTGTGTGTGTGTGTGTGTGTGTGTGTGTATGTGAGCATGTGTGTGTGTGTGAATGTGTGTTTGTGCCTGTGTGTGCGTGCCTGTGTGTGGGGCATGTGTGTGTGTGCCTGTGTGTGTGTGCCTGTGTGTGGGGCATGTGTGTGTGTGCCTGTGTGTGGGGCATGGTGTTTCAACAGCTGCTCAGATGGGGCACGGACTCAGTCCTGGGGGAGAGGCTTGTGAGGTGAGGTGGGGTAGGGTGGTGGAGGGGAGGGGGCTGGTGTTTGTGGGGGTGACTTCACCGCGCCGCCCCGGGCTGCCAGATTTAGATTAGTCACATATTAAAGAGCTGCTCCCCCCCCTGATCGGGGAGCTGCACCACGGCTTCTGTGGGAAAGGCAGCGAAGGCGAGTCTGACCCCGCGCCAGGGAGAGAGGAACACGCAGCCCCAGGAAAACAGCGGGACCGGGGCCAGGGGGAGGGACGCCCCCGCCCCGCCCGAATCACCCGCTCCGTCTCAGACGCGCCGAGGAGGGGAGGGGAGGGGAGGGGGAGAGGGGAGGAGAGGGGGAGAGGTTCTCCTCTCTCTCCCCTGTCTCTCCCCGTGGTGTTAAAGAGGGTCCTTATCTCTGCTTGTGTTCACAAATGTGAAACAGTCCCGTTTATTCAGAGCTATTCACCTGCGGGGGGGGGGGGGGGGGGGGGGGGGGTGAGGGGAGGGGGGGCAGGTTTGATGGTTGATGGAGAGATTACTGCCTCCAGTTTTAAGGGAATCTGAAGAGCACACCACTCACAAAGAGAGAGAGAGAGACCGGCACTCGCTTTTCCAAAACATGCGTCTGCGCAGCACCGTCAGCATCGTTAGACTGGAGCGTGTGCGTCGGAGCTACACGCTGTTTACAAACGCTCTGCCAGCACGGCCCAGCCGAACGCGACCCGTAAGACGACCAGACTGGACTGAGCTGGACAGAGAGGAGCACAGAGAGGAGGACAGAGAGGAGGACAAACAGCAGGACAGAGAGGAGGACAGAGAGCAGGACAGAGAGGAGGACAGAGAGGAGGACAGAGAGCAGGACAGAGAGGAGGACAGGGAGGACAGAGAGGAGGACAGAGAGCAGGACAGGGAGGACAGAGAGGAGGACAGAGAGCAGGACAGAGAGGAGGACAGAGAGGAGGACAGAAGAGGACAGAGAGGAGGACAGGGGACAGAGAGAGGACAGAGGACAGAAGAGGACAGAGAGGAGGACAGAGAAGAGGACAGAGAAGAGGACAGAAGAGGACAGAGAGGAGGACAGAGAGGAGGACAGAGAGGAGGACAGAGAGCAGGACAGAGAGGAGGACAGAGAGCAGGACAGAGAGGAGGACAGAGAGGAGGACAGAGAGGAGGACAGAGAGGAGGACAGAGAGGAGGACAGAGAAGAGGACAGAGAGGAGGACAGAGAGGAGGACAGAGAGCAGGACAGAGAGCAGGACAGAGAGCAGGACAGAGAGGAGGACAGAGAAGAGGACAGAGAGGAGGACAGAGAGGAGGACAGAGAGCAGGACAGAGAGGAGGACAGAGAGCAGGACAGAGAGGAGGACAGAGAGGAGGACAGAGAGGAGGACAGAGATCCCACTCTCCACAGATGGAGTAACGGTGAGCAGCACAGAAACACGCCCCTCTACGGCTCCCGGCTGCTTCCGCAGAGGCACAGAAAGGCATTTATATTTTGCTATTCACTGCGTTTTGTGTGTATTTTATGTGTATTTATGTGCTTTATGTTATTTTTGCAGTTTCACTTGCCATTTGTCAGCTATTCCAGTAATTCTCTTCGGTAGCATTTTCATATCAGAATTATTTTGGTATTATTTTGGTTTTAATATTTTGTGCATAGTATTTTTTTTATCTTGATACTGAAAACATATTGCTGAGCTTTTCAGTGAGTGTCTGAGTGAGACGTGGCAAAAAGGAGAGAAAGAAAAGAGACTGCTGTGTTGAGAAGCCAGAATGAATGTGCGGTGCTGTGCGGTGCGGTATGGTGCGGTACGGCGCGGTGCGATGTGGTGCGGCAGAAGGGTTCTACCTTGGCCAGGTGAAGAAACCTGGATCTTTTCAAACAGAGTGCAGGATCTGCACCAGCCTTTTTTGACTGCAGGTGTCCGTGGTTTCCTTTCAATCAGCAGCCAATTAAGGCCTTGAAAACGAAGAGTTTGGATTCTTCAGCCAATCAACAGCGTAAACGAATCCCTGCTGCTGAAACACACTGCACGGCTGCATTCTGATACCTGAGGTCTACAGGGCTGGGGGGGGGGGGGGGGTGTTTCACTCTTGGGGCAAACTTTGAACACAGGGCAGAGCGTGTGTGTGTGTGTGCGCGCAAGTGTAAGAATATGCGTGCATGTGTGTGCGTTTGTGTGTGTGTGTGTGTGTGTGTGAGAGAGTCTAAAACCACTGTGGCATTAGTTACAAACACACACAAATAAACTAAAAGGGTTTAGTTCTCAGGTGACAAGTCAAAATGTAGCAAGTCAAAAGCAGGAAGCAAAGACCACTTAACAAACACGAAGATACACAACAAAGAAACAGAAGGGGAGAAAGAGATGGAATGAGAAAGAGAGAGAGAGAGACGGGAAAGATGATACCCAGAGTAGCTAATTCACCTCAATCCCCCCCAAGTGTCCGCCACGCTTTGACACAGCTACCCCCCCCTCCCCCAACAGCCCCCTGACACACACACACACACACACACACACACACAGTCCTCCCACGGACTGAGCCGGGCTGGAAGGGCGAGTACCCTGATAGGGAGAGACGCTGTGTGTATGTGCTGTGGTATACCCCAGCAGAACAGCCCCTCCTCAGACAAGGGCCTGCACTCAGCCCAGATTCATGCCCTTAAACTGCGATTTACGATTAAATGCCAGTTTTACTTTCAACTTCACAAATGCAATTTGACTTTAGTTCAGTTCAGTGATGACCAAACTCAACTTAGCTCAAGCGTTAAATTGAATGTCGGTGTTAAGGGCAGATTTTAGTATACACAACCAGAGCAGTGGTTTGGTTTCTCAGGCGTAACTGTGTTGCACTACGCTGATGACTGAAGTGCTAAAAAACACAGAACAACTGGTTTAGCAACTCCAGGCCTCCCCGCCCTGGGTGCCATTTAGAAACGGTTCGGTCTACCAGAGTCACTGCTTCTCCCCAACCAACACTCCCACCACCACTGCAAGCAGCACCTCACCACGGCAACCGGCACGCTGCCATGGCAACCTGGTCGGCTGGTGGAATGTCCGACAAAGATATTAACTGTGATTCTACAATCGAACATAAAAATATATGTACGCACGGGCTCGCGTGGACATGAGGCAGAGGAAGACGCTTCACCAGCAGGTCAACAGGTTGGACTCGTGGGCGACCAGCAGGGGTCGCTAGTGCACAGCGAGATGCTCTAATCTCAGCGGGCCAAAGCCCTCCCATCTCGGGGCGACGCAGGAGCCAGTTTTCCACGGCTGCCCACCGCAGTCGACAGCGGCACGGGCTGGATTCGAGGCCCGGCGGTGGGGCCCGTCCACTTATCCAAGAGCGAAGTAACCTCACATTCTCTACACAGCACCTTCCCACCAACGCCGACAAGGCGCTTCAACCCGCGACGGAGAAACGCCCGACCGCGATGGCGGTATTACACGTGCGCGCGTCACCATTTTTTTCCCGCCCGGTCTGTAACAAAGGCAACCCTGAGAAGACCCCCCCCCCCCATCCCCCGTGCTATTTCTCTTTTATCCCTCTCTTTCTCTTTCGTACAGTTTCAGGTTCTGCTCGCCGGCCCTGAACAGCGAGATCAAAGGCTCCGTTTCGTGAGAGGTGGAAGGATGACTGAATTTGGGGAGGAGGGTGCAATCAGCCCCCCCTCCCCGCCCGCCCCCCCCCCCCCCCACCACCAAAGAGTTCTGTGAACACTTGTTTGTTCAGCACGAGGAAAAAAATGTAAACATGTCAGTTTCCATCAGGACGCCGTTCCGGCGGTCAGCAGAGAGAAGCGCCGTCTCCACGCACGTCTTCGCGCTCCTCCGCGGCGTGTAATTAGCCATCGGGCCGATCGCTTCTTGGCTGCGGCACAAAACCGCAGATGGAGAGAGAGAGAGAGAGAGAGAGGCGGGGGGAGATGCTTTAAAGTGCGGAGGAGAAGAAGAGGGCGTACTGCACCTGAGGAAGTGCAATCAGAGAGAGAAGCTCAAGCAAAGCATGAGATCATACAGATGAACTGAGGCGAAAAATGGCAAGAATGGGGCCACAGTCTCTACAGGCTCTCTCTGAGAGAAACAGAGGGAGGGATAGAGAGAGAGAGAGCGAGAACAGGGAGCAGGGAAACGAAGAGAGAGAAGGCAGGATGGAAGGAGGAAACAGGTTGCGTACCCCCCCCCCCACTCCTCCAGTCCCCCAGGATGTCCCAGCTGTGTGGGAAACAAGCATTTTGGAGAGGGAGGGAGTAAGGCTTTCGGGTGCAGGTGGAGAGGCGAACGCAGCCAAAAGGGATAAGAGCGATTCCTCAATCAGCAGGCTGATAATGCCCCCCGCCTCGCGCCCCCCCTCGCCCCCCCCTCGCTCAGGCAGCCCTATTGTGGTTTGTCCAGAAGTCCCGCGCTCCTGGGTGCGGCCACAGTCTCCGCTGAAGCAGGCCAAGAGGGGCGGGGCCAGGCCATAAACAGAGGAAAGGGGAGGGGCTATGCTTAGGTCTTCCCCACGCACTAAAAACCTCGCGTGTGGAACGAATGAAAAGTTCGCTAAAAGGAGTGGCGGGCGTATTTCTTCTTTTACGTTCCTTGGGTTCTCTTGGGTTCTCTGCTCAGTGGAGTCCAGCGCTCACCCCGTCCCATAAAGGCGACGGTAAAGTGGGTCAGACCCCCCCCGGCCGTCTCCGGCTGATGACACGGGCGTGACCCGCGCGTGTCATCATGCTCAGAAGAGGAAGCGTGCGAAGCGCTCACATGCAAGGCTGCAAAGTGTTCACACGCACACTCAAACAGACACACACACACACACACACACACTCAAACAGACACACACACACACACACACACACACTCAAACAGACACACACACACACACACACTCAAACAGACACACACGCACACACACATACTCAAACAGACACACACACACACACACACTCAAACAGACAGACACACGCACACACACTCAAACAGACACACACGCACACACACATACTCAAACAGACACATACACATACACACTGTAACACACACACAGAAACACACACTGAAACACACACATGCACTGAAACACACACACACATACACATAAACACACACTGAAATACACACACGCTGAAACAGACACATACACACACACACAGAAACACACACATACACACAGACACACACACTGAAACACACACAGACACACACACTGAAACACACACATACACACAGACACACACACTGAAACACACACAGACACACACACTGTAACACACACACACACTGAAACACACACACACACACACACACACTGAAACACACACACACACACACACACACACACACACACACACTGAAACACACACACACACACACACACACCTCCGTGATGATGAAGAAGTCGTCCCCAGGCTCTCCCTGCACCACGATCTTCTCCCCGTCCTCAAACTGCACGGGCTCCAGGGCGTCAGCCACCGTCAGCCTCTCCCACTTTTCCAGGGACTCTGCAGGGGTCGGCACGGCAACAGGGCGCCTTTCAGTCACAGCACGACATCAGCTGCACACACAGATCTCCACATCACTGCGCTTATGTGGCACGGTCACCACACACACACCTGTGTGTGCACACATCCGTGTGTGTGCGTGTGTGTGTGTGTGTGTGTAAGAGAGTGTTGGTGAGTGTGTGCATGTGCGTGTGTGTGCGCATTTGTGTGTGAGAGTGTGTGTGTGTATGTGTGTGTAAGAGAGTGTTGGTGAGTGTGTGCATGTGCGTGTGCGCATTTGTGTGTGTATGTGAGAGTGTGTGTGTTTCTGTGCATGTGTATGTGTGCGTGCATGAGTATCTGCGTGCGTGTGTGTGTATGTGTGCGTGTGTATGTGTGTATGTGTGTAGGTGTGTGTGTGTGTGTGTGTGTGTGTGCGTGTGTATGTGTGTAGGTGTGTGCGCAGGGAGGTCACAGGTCAGAGGTCAGAGCTCTTAAAGGGACATGCTGATTTATCAGCAGAATGTGTCTCATCTCTGTGGCCCCTCCCTCCTCATCCTGAGCCCGTCTGTCAGCACAGACCATTACAGCCAGCTTTGAGACGCAGAGTACCGCAGCCGTGTAAAACAAATGAGTCTCAACAACACCGCCAGAGTTCAGAGGAGCCAATTCTGTCTCTCACAGCCTCTCACCCTCTTTCTCTCCTCTAACGTTTCTCTCTCCTTCTCCTCTAACCCCCTCCCGCTCTCTCCATTAATCCCCCTCTCTCCCTCTCTCTTTCTCACTGCCCATCTCATCTTCCTGCTCTCCATCGCTTTGATTCCATTCAAGTGCACATCGACACACGGTACAATCAGCGCATATAGTCAACACCAATCAAAGAAAAATAAATTTTAAAAATCCAGGAGGAGGAAATCTTTTCACTCAAATTATCACCCTCCATTAATATCCGTCACTGTCAGCTCTGGCTCCGCCTCCCTCCCCCTATCCATTCAGTTCAATTAAATTCCAGTGCTTTGTGGGCATGACATGTCCAACAATACATGTTGCTAAAGCTTGTATAGCTGTCATAACAATAATATCATCATGACAGCGAGTAACAACGACAAGAAACAGCGACGCAAACATATCGCTAACAGAACCAATTAGTCAGCATTGATAGCAGCAGAAATAATAGCAGTGAAAAGCAGTGATGATGAGCAGGGACGCGGACGCTACACGTTTAGCCGCCGGATTTATGCGCCACCTCCCCTCTCTCTCTCTCTCTTTCTGTCTTTCTTTCTTATTCTCCTGCGTTCTCTCTCTCTTCCATTCTCTGCCTTTATCTCTCCCTCTCTGATTCTCTCTCTCCCCCTCTGATGATTCTCTCTCTCTCCCATCCTCTCAGTCTTATTCTCTCCTTCCTCTGTGAGAACAAGAGGAGAGACAGAGACAAGCAGCCACTCACGCGGCGGCTCCAGAGGGCCTCCTGAAAGGGCCAGAGCGTCAGAGACTGACGGACACGTTATCTGGGACGGATCAGACATCATCACGCCATCGCTGATCTTTAACTGCTCCGGCGGTAACGCGATCCCCGCGCCGAGGAATCGCCATTTCACGCTACGGTTAGCCTGCGCCGCTCACAACAGGGCTCGGCCCGCCGGGGGACTGGTCACTGGGGCACGGAAACCTCACCCTTAGTGTGTGTGGTGTGTGTGTGTGTGTTGTGTGTGTGTGTGCTGGTGTGGTGTGTGTGTGTGTGTGTGTGTGTGCATGGGTGCCTGTGTGTGTGTGTGTGTGTGTGTGTGTGTGTGTTGGGTGCCATGTGTGTGTGTGTGTGTGTGTGTGTGGGTGTGTTTGTGTGTGTGTGGCATGGGTGCCTGTGTGTGTGTGTGTGTGTGCATGGGTGCCTGTGTGTGTGTGTGTGTGTGCATGGGTGCCTGTGTGTGTGTGTGTGTGTGTGATGGTGTGTGTGTGATGTGTGTGTGGTGCCGTGTGGTGTGTTGTGTGTGTGCGCATGGGTGCCTGTGTGTGTGTGTGTGTGTGCATGGGTGCCTGTTTGAATGTGTGTGTGTGTGCATGGGTGCTTGTTTAAATGTGTGTGTGTGCATGGGTGCCTGTGTGTGTGTGCATGGGTGCCTGTTTAAATGTGTGTGTGTGTGCATGGGTGCCTGTATAAATGTGTGTGTGTGTGTGTGTGTGTGTGTGTGCATGGGTGCCTGTATAAATGTGTGTGTGTGTGCATGGGTGCCTGTTTAAATGTGTGTGTGCATGGGTGTGTGTGTGTGTGATGGTGCTGTTAAGTGTGTGGTGCGCTGCCTGTTAAGTGTGGTGTGTTGTGATGTTAGTGTTGACCCATGCCGATGTACTTCACAAAGATCATGCCGTTTACCCGATTTCGTGGCTATCGCCAAAATCAAAGACAAACAAACAAACAGTGCTTCCCTCCCTCTCCTCCTCTCAAAAAGAAGGGAGGAAAAGAGAAGAAAAGAGGAAGAAAGGGTTTGAGGAGGGAGGCCGGTGTTTGAGCACAGCCCTCGGGAGGGGCTGCAAAAAAAGCAACACGAGAAGAAAAAGAAAAGAAAAACAAAGAGAGGAGGCAAAATCAGCCTCCTTTCACATGTGTTTACTCGTTTATTCAGACAGTTAATACCCCACGGGGGGCATTTCTGAGGGGGTAGGGGATGGAGTTAACTGCACCGTGACTTCAGTCTGCCTTTGTGCTGCGCTGAATGTCAGTATGTGGCCTTTCTCCGTTAATTCTTAACAGACACACAGACGCACGCACGCAAACACACACACACACACACACACCACCGCTCACCCAGGATGGACACTTTGCTCAGGAACTCTTCGTACATCTTCCTCTTCCTCAGGGTGCTGCCCTGCAAGGCAGAAATGAGAGAGAGAGGGAGAGGGAGAAAGAGAAGAAGCAGGTCACTCTTTAACATCATCATCATCAACATAATCATCATTAAATGGGACAGGACGTGTGTGTGAATATATATGAACTAATTTGTATATGAGAGCATGTATGTTTATGTGATTGTGCGCGTGTGAGTGTATGTGTGCGCGTGCGTGAGCGTGTCTGTGCGCATGTGTGTGTGTGTCCGTGTGTGTGTGCGTGTCTGTCGTGTCCGTGCATGAGTGTGTGTGTGTATGCATGTGCGTAAGCGTGTCCGTGTGTGCGTGTGCGAGCGTGTGTGTGTGTGTGTGTAAGCGTGTCCGTGCGTGTGTGTGTGTGTAAGCGTGTCCGTGCGAGCGTGTGTCTGTGCGTGTGTGTAAGCGTGTCCGTGCGTGCGTGTGTGTGTCTGTGTGTGTGAGTGCGTAAGCGTGTCCGTGCGTGTGTGTGTGTGCGTGCGCGAGCGTGTGTGTGTGTGTGTGTAAGCGTGTCCGTGCGTGCGTGTGTGTGTGCGTGCGCGAGCGTGTGCCTGCGCGTGTTTGTGCACGCGCTCTGATCAGTGCGCTCCATGGGGGCGGCAGGCTGCTCTCAGGCCTGGAGTTTCAGGCGCAGCGCGGCCCCGCAGCGGGTTAATCCGGCACTCCGTGGCGGTACGAGGCGGTACGAGGCGGTTTGAGGGGGTTCGCGGCGGGTCCCACCCACAGGGACGGGGATTTCCCCCCCACAGAGCCCAAGGACAGGTGCATTCTGACAAGCCCAGGCCCAGAGGAGCAGGGCCCAGGCCCCTTTAATCTCTCCCCCAAAGAACCCAACCGGAGAGACCACCGCGTCCCCACAAACACCCGCTCCGCACATGGGAATGATACACTCATGAAGGGTGTCTCTAAGCACTTGATTCCTGCCTCTAATTTAATATAATTCAAAAGAGGAGGTTTGCCAGTGTCTGAACTCGGCAGTGAAAGTGTAAACAGGATGATGAAAGGAGCTGGCGAAGCCCTCCGGTCCTTCTGAGGTCTGCTTTTACTTTCCTGATTTCCCCTCGTTTCAGAGACGGCACAGGGTCACACAGGACAGCAGAACTGCCACACCTTCAGCGGTCAGGTGCCCCGGCTGACCCCAGTTACACACACACACACACACACACATGCATGCGCGCACACACACACACACACATGCATGCGCAGACACGCACACGCCTCACACACACACGCACACACAGACACACATCCAGGCACGCATGCACACGCACACAAGCACGCACACACACACAGAGGCCCACACACATACGCATGCACACGCACACAAGCGCACACACACGCACGCATGCATGCACACAAACACACACCCACATACAGACAATGCTTCAGTCTGAAAAAACCGCCCAAATATGGCGTGGGCTTAGAAAACTGCCTTTTAAATATCAATGCATTTCCTAATGCTTCTTTCCACTCTTTGATACAGAGGAAGAGAACAGTGCCTTTTCAAACTCATTCATGCCCTTAAATGGGCTAAAATGTTCACCGAATCACTGTTCTACACCTTCAAAAGCAGCACAGCAAGATTTCAACAGGAGCTATTTGACCAGGTTTCAATCGGGAGTATGACAAAGACAGGGTATCCTACCTGGGATTCAAACTCAAACCCCACTGTGTGTGTGTGTGCGTGCGTGTGTGTGTGCAACAACAGTCCTGCAATTATCTATAGAGTGCCAAGGATGATTAGTGTTTATAGAGAACAGGTCTTCAGATTGTTAACCAGAGAGAGTCCAGGGATGCCTGCCTGCTTTTGTGCCAAGACTACATCCCCCAGAACCCCCCTCCCCTCAACCCGGGCCTCTCTGATGCTGTCCAGTCCCACTGCCGGGGGCACAGTTCTTCATAGCATCGGGGCAGCACGGTGCATGTAGGGGTGTTGGAACGCGTGCCCAAAGGAGCGCGGCTGTGTTGACTAGCGGGGGCGGGCGGTTTGGGGAGGGTAACGGGCCCAGAGTATACCGTTAGCACCGGCTAGCGGACTGTCGCTGGGCTGGCGGTCAGCCCTGGGATTCGCCCAGCTGAGAAGAGACCCAAAGGTCTCTCTCTCTCTCACACGCACACTCACACTCACACACAGACACACACACACACACCCACACTCACACACACTCACAGACACACACACTCACTCACACAGACACTCACTCACTCACACACACACACGCACACACACACACGGTGCTAGTCGGCTCGGCCCGTAACAGTGCCAGCACAGCGCTCACTCCAGAGCTTTATGAATGAGTGAGAGCAGTAAGGGAGCTCAGATCGGTGTGGGTGAAATTCGGCTCTGCCCCGGCCAGCCTGCACCTTGTTTGTGAGCGAGGGCATTCCACCCCTCTCTGAACCCTTCTGGCAGGACGTCGCTATGGAGCAGACGGCTAACTGCACAAATATGCAGGCCTGCGTGCTACTGACAGGGCACAGACTCGCTGCAGAGAGAGAGTGTGGTGCTCACTACAGACTCACAGCAGTTCGGCTACTGTGCTCAGTACAGACTGCCACACTGCAGTGGGGGTGCAGTGTGTTCAGTAGAGACTCAGCACACTGCACGGGTGCGATATGTTCAGTACAGGGGTCGAGTCGTCACCCTTAAAAACACAGTGCCCCACACTGTTTGCCCAGGGGGGTGGGGGGGGGCAGTTTAAACATTCAGACATTCCTGCAGATAAGCAGCAGCAGGGGGAAGTGTGTGAGCAGCATTAACAGTGATCCAGCACCTGTGCCCCCAGCCTCCCTCCCTCTCTCCATCTCTTCCTCCCTCTCTCCCTCACTCCATCTCTTTTGCCCTCTCTCCCTCCCTTTCTCTCAATCTCTCCTTGCCTCTCTATCACTCCCCCCTTCCTCCTTCTCTCCATCACTCTGTCTGCAATAAGACTGCAGCATTGGGAAAATGTGTGTGTGTGTGTGTGTGTGTGCGTGTACACTTGTGTATACGTGTGTGTATGTGTGTATGGGCATGGGAGAATGTGTATGGGTAAATGAGCATATGGGTGTGTGTATGTGTATGCATGTGTGTGTGTGTGTATACATGTGTGTTTGCGTGCGTGTGAGCATGTGCATGCATGCATGTACGCATCTGCTTGTGTGTGTGTGCATATCTATGTGTGAATGTGTGCGCGTGTGTGTGTGTGCGTGTACACTTGTGTATACATGTGTGTATGTGTACGGGTGTGGGAGCATGTATATGGGTAAATGAGTATATGGGTGTGTGTACGTGTACGTATGTGTTTGCGTGCGTGTGAGCATGTGCATGCATGCGTGTGTGTGTGCGCGCGTGTATGTATTTTGAATGTGTGCGCACGTGTATGTATGTGTGAATGTGTGTGTATGTGTGAATGTGTGCGTGTGTGTGAATGTGTGCGTGCGGATACTGTACCATAAGAATACGGCGGTAGCTGTCGCGGTCGATGCCCCACAGCTTCAGGTCTGTCTTGGCCTTTACAGTGGCAGCTCGGGGCGTCCCGTAGATCAGGGCCAGCTCCCCGAAACTGCCCCCCTCCCCGATGCTGGTGACCCACTCGCCGTTCACATACACCTGCAGGGAGAGGATGAGTCAGCAAACCCATCAGGGCACACCGAACCCCTTCCATGGCCTACAGACAGTCGTGAGAAAGTTCACCAGTATTTAGAAACAGAATCCAGGATTAGCCTTTACTTGGCCACACATCACACACTGCTTTCCCTATAAGGGGTAATACCGTTTGGCACATGGCCAAACAAAGTCAAAACCTGGGTTTAACAGTTAAAAAAAACAAGCTCACTGATACCATACTGCCAAGCACAGTTTGTTCCATTAAATCCAAACGTCAAGCAGAGATGCACCAAATGCTTTTCTTTGTCATTTTTTATTTCACAATAAACTCCAGTGTATGCAAACACAACATCATCACCACAGTGAATTACAATACATTAAACTTAATTATATTAAACTGCAATCTCTAAAAATCCACTGCAATGGGGGCTGTTGGATGGCTCACTCTGTTAATGCACTGCTCTTGTGCATGGTTGGATCCCATGGACTGGATAAAATATGTACACCATGCTAATGCTGACTGTGCCAGTCCGGAGGAAGTCCTTTTTTTATCCCTGCATTACAGCCACCTCCCTTCCAATTCTCCCCAGCATTCACGGGACACCCCCACCGGATTTCCACCTTGCCTCGGGTCAAAAATGCTTTCTGATGTCACCACACAGTGGACATGTTAAGTTCATTAAAGGCTCATGGCCCCCTATTTCCAACGTCCAATCAGAGTGTAATAAACCCCCCCCCCCTGCCCCAGGGTGCAGGGAACGGGACGCACGGCCCACCAGGGCACCGCAGACATGAGAATGCAATAAGCTGATGGCTGCTCCCCAACATTTCCCCAAGATTTACTCTGCTGCTAATAGGACACATCATCACCAGGTTTAATTACCCAGCGGCCTTGTCTGAATCACCCCCCCCCCCCCCCACCACCCCCCCCCCACCCCCCCACCACCCCCCCCCCCCCCCCCCCCCCACCCCCGTACCGCTCCTGACAGGATGGGAAGCTGGTGAACATGAGGGAGGGGGGGGGGGGGGGCAGTTGCTCCTTGGCGGAGAGGACTAGTGCCCCCCCCAGCTGGCGATGAACACTCCAGCTCCTTCAGCACAAAGAGGCCTCGGTCTGGGTCTGGGTCTGGGTCTGGGTCTGGGTCTGGGTCTGGGTCTGGGTCTGGGAGAGGGGAGCCTGCAGTCGGCTCCCACATCCCCTCCAGCACTGAGCCCCGACAAGTTTCGAAATGGGGGGGGGGGGGGGCGTCTCCAACAGACAGCACTTCAGGAGCAGTGCGTGGGTCTGCCTTTACGTGCGTACACGCGTGTGCTTCTGGGAGAGATTAACGGATACACACACGCACTCACACGATTGTGAAACTGTGAAGGCTTTTCCCACAGAAAAACTGACAGATCAGCAGATCAGCACTTATCACTTCTAAAACAAAGGCTCCAGGATTCACAGCGCAGATCTGAGCAGGCGATGGAGAAACCGAAACAAACAAGGCTTGTGTAAACTGCCCTCGCTCCTACTGAACCCCCGTCAAAAAGCCAGCACTCCCTCCTCCTCCTCCTCTTCCCTGCGCGATATCGCCGTGCCGATTAGCACCCCGCCCCCCCCCGCCCCCCCCGGCCGAGCCGGCTCCTCTCTCGCCCCCTCTCTGCGCACGGCCGACGCTCTCTCTCTGAGGGGCGACCCTCTTCTTGCGAAACGCGGTAAGTGATTTCCTGCCTTATTTCCCCTTATCTGCGCCCCGTACACTTCACCTGTCGTGTTATCCTTTTGTGCTCCGACATATTAAAAAAAGAAAACAAAAAAAAAAAAAACAAAGACGCGCTTTCTTTGGGCTGTCTGTAGGAACGCCGCCGGCATATCCGCGCTCCGTTCGACCGGAACCTTCCGTCGGAGCCGCGCAAATACAGCAGCGCTCTGTTCTTCCAGCTGGGGGGGGGGGGGGGTGGCCCTCATACCCTTAAGCAACGTACTTCACCTGAACTGCTTCAGTAAATACCCAGCTGTATGAATGGGCTATGTAAAAATAAATAAATAAACATTAAGCTGTGTAGGTCTCTCTGGATAAGAGTGCCAGCAGAAATATCACATATTATTATTACATATCATACTGAATGCGCATATTTCAGTTATGGGCGGGGTTTTACATTCCCTAGTAACGTAATTTATCATACAAACATATTTCATAATTTAAGCAGACTTTAGAATGGGCATTGACTTATTGAATGCTTTGGGCGCACAACGGCCTGGATTTGTCCACAACTTTGACTTATAAGTAAATGCAAGCACTATACTTTTTCTTAAACTCCCTTCAGTGAGTTATTTTCAGTGATTACCCAACTGTGTTTGTGGAAAAAAACCTCTTCTTGCTTATATTTGTGAGTCAAGGTTAAGAAGAATAGTAGACTGAATCGCAGCTATTAACCTGCAATAAAGAATGCTTTTCATCTTTTTTTTTTTACATTTTCTTTTAGTTGAAACATAAACATCGTGTGATCTTCCAGGGCTCAGGGCCGTGTTTAAAAAAAAAAAGAAAAAGTTAATGCCAGAACAAACAAGAGAAAAAATGACTCACGTCCACTTCCCCTTGGTCGATAACGTAGAAGTTATCCCCTTCATCACCTGTGGAGATAGGAACAGAGAGAGGGACCGATTGAGCCAATCGCGTGTCACGTCTGGGCTGCTGACTCCTCCCCCTTCTCTGCATTCTTCTCAATGGAATTTCTTTCCCCCACCTCCTCATTCAGAAAAAAATGTCTCGGCAAACACTGCGGCATATTAATAGATTACTGCAATCCATCAGGCACTTTTTAGGTCACCTGTCACCTCATCTTTACCTTGGTAAACGTACTGAAGGACCCCAGTAAAAGAAAAGGCATTCTCACACTGAGAACCCACAGAAGTGGCAGAAATAAGAACACGGAAAATGAGAGTACATTTCAGCAGAGAGCTACAGTAAGTATTTTGCTGTGCCAGAGAGCTCTGGAGTTTTTTCCATTTTTGCCAACTTGCTTCAGAAGAAAGTTTTATTTATTAATTTTCAAGGCCTCCAGCTGCTTCAGGCAACAAACCTCTGTGACTCCCAGAGAACGAGTACTTCAGCCAGCCTGCCAATAACCGTGTTAAATAATAACCTTCATCAGCAAAAGAGCTTTTGTTACATTAATGTCGGTTGTTTTAATGGAGTGGAAACTTTTGGCTGGCAGGACAGTGTGTGTATTTGCACACAGAGCTGTTTCTGGCCTGACATTAGGAGAAAAGTGTGCGTGTGCTCGCACGTGTGTGTGTGCGTGTGTGTGTGTGTGTGTGTGCGTGCATGTGTGCGTGTGTGTTGCAGAAACCAAGAAGCAAAAGTTCGGATGCAGGCACGTACACAAAATCACTAAGAACACACACCACACAGACGCCTGAACTCTCTCACAAAACACAAATAAATTGCATCCAGATTAATTGGCCAAACAGTGCCTGCCAATCATCCCCCTTCTCACACACACACACACACACACACACACAAAAACAATCACCCAGGCAGACATAGTTTGATGTCACCTTAGATTTTGTCAACTGTCAACCTGTCAACTGATCAAGTCTGATAGGTTTTTTTCTGA
>NC_057949.1:21116026-21133526 GCF_018555375.3 Anguilla rostrata
TCACTTCCACACAGAAAATGTTTCACTCCAGCGACCCACGGGTGAGGAGTACCCTGGCAGGGACGTCATTGCGGGGGGGGGCTGGGGGGGGCTCTCCTGGGTGTCCAAACGGCTTTATGAGCAGGTGTTTGAATTTAAAGCCCCGTAGGCAAGCTCGCCCTAACAGACTGAGGACAATAGGGGAGATCTGGGTGGGAGGTGCCAGAGTAAACGGGGATCACACACCCCCCCCCCCCCCGGGGTTAGCCTGGGGGTCCGGCAGGCTTCTCTCGCTCCCGGTCCCCTGGATTTGACATTGGGGAAGGCGGACGGGACGGCGTTAAAGCAAACATCAGCCCGGCCCAATTAAACCGACGCAGCAGCCGGACACCTTCAGTCCACACCTGGAGTGGTTTATAAGGGATATAAAGCAGGGCCACTTCCTGCCCCAGCGTGAGGGCGAGCACCTGGAGCGCCCAGCGCAACCGCCACTCGGACGGCAACACCTGCAGCGGACACCCATTTACACACCTTTTACACACCCATTCACACACCCATTTACACACCTTTTACACACCCATTTACACACCTTTTACACACCTTCTACACACCCATTTACACACCTTTTACACACCCATTTACACACCTTTTACACACCCATTTACACACCTTCTATACACCCATTTACACACCTTTTACACACACATTCACACACCGTCTACACACCCATTTACACACCTTTTACACACCTTTTACACACTCACGTCCCCGATTTACATTACACACCTTACAACGTCAAACATCACCCGGCCCATTAACACCGAGCACACGCCAGTACACACTTCATCACACCTGGTGTTTATCAACTATAACACATGCCACTTACACACCCACGTGAGGCGACACCTAGCCACAGCGCAACCGCCACTCGGACGGCAACACCTGCAGCGGACACCCATTTACACACCTTTTACACACCCATTTACACACCTTCTACATACCCATTTACACACCCAACACAGACCAACCAAGGAGAGAGCACAACCAAGTCTGCATACTGCCTGTACCCCAATATATATAACACACACACACACACACACACACACGCGCGCAAGCACATACACACGCACACACAGACAGAAAACAGACAGACACACACACGCAGTTACACACTCACTGTCGTTTCACCAACATTTAGCATAAATACTGAATGTTAAAACGTTCACGGGTTAACAGAGACAGCCTCACAGTAAGGCACATTCGGTGACATACAAACGCTGCTGTTTATCTCTGGTACCATCTCAACTTTGACAAAAGTCACGCTGAAATGGAGGGATCAACATCACAGCGTAGCGTTAGCATTAGCACTGAGAAACAGGGCCAGCGTAGCGTTAGCATTAGCACTGAAAAACAGGTCCAGCATAGTGTTAGCATTAGCACTGAAAACCTGGGCCAGCATAGCGTTAGCATTAGCATTGAAAAACAGGTCCAGCATAGTGTTAGCATTAGCACTGAAAACCTGGGCCAGCATAGCGTTAGCATTAGCACTGAAAAACAGGGCCAGCGTAGCATTAGCATTAGCGCTGAGAAACAGGGCCAATCTCAGACGGCCCGAGCGGGCCAAAGCTGGAGCTGCTAATGAACGACCCCCCTTCACGTCTCCACGGCAACAGGCCTCGACATGAAAAGAAGCGGCGCTCCCGGAGCTGGGCTGTAAACCTCCAGAGCGGCACGTCGCCACGCCGCCAGCGGGCTTATTCAGAGCGGGGCCGGGGCTGGAGCGCCATGCGCCTGCGGGCCGCTGCCAGGCCAGAACAATGCGGCTCCGCGCTAACAAACGCAGCGGTAACTCGTGCCCACGGCGGGTATTTCTGTCAACGTGGGTACAGATCGCTGCCGATGGTTGTCAAGGCAGCCCCGACTGCGTCAGAGCCCCCCCCCCCCAGGCGGAGGTACCCCCCGTATTTAGGGTGTCTCGGCACGACGGCTAACGGTGGGAGCCGCTACCGGCCACCTCCCGCCCAACTAATGAGCCGCGCTCTCCCTCGCCCACACAAAGCCCCATTAGGACCCCGACAAAGACGGGCGCGGTGACAACAGCGCTAATGACAGGAACGAAGAACGTGCAGCGCCTCACGCCCGCACACCCCCCCCCCCTCGCCTTCTCCCCTCCCAAAACCACAGACAAGGCAGGAGGGGGGCTGCAGAGGGGGGCGGGGTGCCAAAGGTGGAAGTGTGTCAGCATTTTCAAGCTTTACCGACTTAATCAGGACACTGCCACCTTCTGCCCATGCAACCCCACTCCTGAAGGAAGCTTGAGGTTATAGCCCTACCGGCACTTGGAAGGTATGTAGGAAACCCCTTTGTCTGGGGGGGGGGGGGGCATGACTCAAATACCTTTCACTTCATGTGAACAAACTCTTTAAAAAGAAAAAAAAGAAATAAATAAAATCAAGCCAAATGTAGGTCTTTACAAGCAGTAAATATAAAACTGCAGCTTGCCATCTGCAATCCACACTCACTCCGTCACTCCCCCTCACCCTCTCACAACCTGAAAGAGGAAACATTAAATAAAAATTAAACACAGAAAACACTGTCTGAACAGGGTTATCTGTGCTGTGGGATGAGGGGTCAGTCAAAACATCTCATGATGTCAGACTGCAAACATTCAAATCTCTATTCCTTTTTCACTCTCCTCTCTCTCCCCCTCTCTCTCTGCCTCTCTCTCTGGCTCTGTCTCTCTCAGCTCGGTTCAAAAGCGTGCCCCAGGACAAAGAAATTAAGGATTCTTCACCCACTGAAAAGAAAAGTCCCAAATGAACCAAGTTCTGATAGGACTTAAGCCTCAATCTCCATGTGTCTGAGAATCTCTCGGTCTCTCACCTCCACCTGAGAATCTGTCTCTGTCTCTCACCTCCACCTGAGAATCTGTCTGTGTGTCTCACCTCCACCTGAGAATCTGTCTGTGTGTCTCACCTCCACCTGAGAATCTGTCTGTCACACCTCCACCTGAGAATCTCTCCATGTGTCTCACCTCCACCTGTGAACCTCTCCATGTGTCTCACCTCCACCTGAGAATCTCTCCATGTGTCTCACCTCCACCTGAGAACCTCTCTTTGTGTCTCACCTCCACCTGAGAATCTGTCCATGTGTCTCACCTCCACCTGTGAACCTCTCTTTGTGTCTCACCTCCACCTGAGAATCTGTCCATGTGTCTCACCTCCACCTGAGAACCTCTCCATGTGTCTCACCTCCACCTGTGAACCTCTTTGTGTCTCACCTCCACCTGAGAACCTCTCCATGTGTCTCACCTCCACCTGTGAACCTCTCCATGTCTCTCACCTCCACCTGAGAACCTCTCCATGTGTCTCACCTCCACCTGTGAACCTCTCTGTGTGTCTCACCTCCACCTGAGAACCTCTCCATGTCTCACCTCCACCTGTGAACCTCTTTGTGTCTCACCTCCACCTGAGAATCTGTCCATGTGTCTCACCTCCACCTGAGAACCTCTCCATGTGTCTCACCTCCACCTGTGAACCTCTCCATGTGTCTCACCTCCACCTGAGAACCTCTCCATGTGTCTCACCTCCACCTGTGAACCTCTCCGTGTGTCTCACCTCCACCTGTGAACCTCTCTTTGTGTCTCACCTCCACCTGAGAATCTGTCCATGTGTCTCACCTCCACCTGAGAACCTCTCCATGTGTCTCACCTCCACCTGAGAACCTCTCCATGTGTCTCACCTCCACCTGAGAACCTCTCCATGTGTCTCACCTCCACCCGTGAACCTCTCCGTGTGTCTCACCTCCACCTGAGAACCTCTCCGTGTGTCTCACCTCCACCTGTGAACCTCTCCGTGTGTCTCACCTCCACCTGTGAACCTCTCCGTGTGTCTCACCTCCACCTGTGAACCTCTCCGTGTGTCTCACCTCCACCTGTGAACCTCTCCGTGTGTCTCACCTCCACCTGTGAATCTCTCCGTGTGTCTCACCTCCACCTGTGAACCTCTCCGTGTGTCTCACCTCCACCTGTGAACCTCTCCGTGTGTCTCACCTCCACCTGTGAACCTCTCCGTGTGTCTCACCTCCACCTGTGAACCTCTCCATGTGTCTCACCTCCACCTGAGAACATTTGTCTATACCTCATTTCCATCGGCACAAATATAACACACAAGCAAAATCACACCTGAAACTGTCCTGTCCTGTCCTCTCTCTCTCTCTCTCTCTCTCACTCTCATTGCTCTCAGAGGGAGGATTTGAGTCTGTGATCTCTGCACAAATTGTCTATTGTCAAGTGTGAAGAGTGAAGGCTATTTACACAACAGGCTTCCCTCAGAGAATACACTACTCTCTCTCTCTCTCTCTCGCTACCTCTCTCTCTCCACCTCTCTCTCTCACTACCTCTCTCTCTCTGTCACTCCACGCTCCCTCAACACAGAGACACCCTGGGAGAGAGAACCTTTACCTGCGTATGTGTGTGCGTGTCCATGTGTTTGTGTCAGTGCGAGCATGACTGTGTGTGTGTGTGTGTGTGTGTGTGTGCCCCCGAGAGGACGTGCCACAAGTGCTTCATCAAACCAGTTAACATCTTTTTAGGATGGTCTGGACAGCACTGACGTTTTGTTGGTTATGACAGTCCCGCTGGTAATGACCACAACTGTGCTGATCCAACGAGAACCAGTCCAAGGCCCTGATGAAGTCCATAAGAGTGACATCACAGTGTGACATCACGATCAGCCCAGCTGCTGTCATGAAAACATTCACACGCGCACACCAACGCACAAACACGCACACACACACGTACAGACATGCACACACACATGGACACACACACGCAGTTCAGACGCTGCTGTGACAGGGCTGTTTCCTCTCTGTGAATACCCAGCCTCCCCTCGCCCCCCCCCCCCAGGGGCGGTGCAACGCCGTGGAGCTCCTCAGGTCCGGATTACACGCCTTTCCCCACGGCGAAAGATTTCCATGCGCCCGCACGCGGCTGAGTCACGCCGTGCCGAACTCAACAGGCGCGAATTCCTGCCCTACAGCACGGCCTCCTCTCTCTCTCTCTCCATCTCCCTCTCTCTCTCTCTCCATCTCTCTCTCTCTCCATCTCTCCCTCTCCCTCTCTCCCTCTCCATCCATCACTCTTTCGTCCAAGCTGCGATTAGAGGGGCTCAGAGGGAGGGAGCTCTGCTTTTTTTTTTTTGCCCGGATTTTGGCATTTCCGTTCCTCGTGATTTGAAAAGGACGCGCTTTTCGTTTCCGGTGATGAAGAGCCGCCGTTAAGCCGGGCGGAAACTCGCCGTGAGGCCCAGTCAGACTCCGTCTGACACGCCCGGCCTCCAGGACAGAGGGTTCCACCCGAAACAGACAGGAGGCGTACACATGCGCGTGAGTCTTAAACCACACGCTGGTGCAGCTGGGTCGCCTTTGGGGGAGTTTGTGGGGGGGGGGCATGTGAGGTGTTCGGAGAGGAGGGGTGGGGTGGGGGTGGCGGTGGGGTGGAGCTAAGCAGGGATGCAGTGATTCCCCGCACATGCGTCCCCACCACCACGCCCCACACTACCAATCAAACACAGATATTATCGGGACTGCCAGCCAAACATACACATTACAGGGACTACAAACCAAACACACACATTACATACGACCAGCTGAACACACACATTACAGGAATAACCAGCCAAGTACAAGTAAACACATACGCACGCAGACACAGAGACAAAGAAACACACACACTCACACACAGTCCCCAGGGACGCGAGAGAGAGAAATGTGTGAGTCTGTGCTGGGTTCATTAGTGTTCTTTCCTGTTTGCTTTCGTCAGTGTGGCTCCTGGGGTTTAAAACTGACTCCAGCACACACATACACACACACACACACACACACACACACACACACACACACACACACACAAACACAACCACACACGCACTCAAAGACACACACACACGCACTCACACACATTCTCACACACACACTCTCGCTCACACAGACACACACACAAACATTCCCGCACACACTCTTTCCCTCATACACATACACACAGAGCTTCTCAGAAACACACACACACACACACACACACACCTGCTGGAAGCACTGGCAAGGACTGTGGAAACATCACACACCATCAACATCATCATCATTACTCACTGGGCAAATATGAAACAGAGAAGTACAGCGTCCAACAGAGAGGGAAATCCAGTAAGCTGCGTAACACGACTTCCCTCACCACAGTGTAATTACACTGCACTGTACGTGGCGACACTCCACCATAACTGTGAAATATGGCAACGATACAGCATTTCCAGTATTCGGTTCAACAGTTCTGTCACAATAATGCATCGCCACTGTTGACTCTGGCTTGTTCTGTGGGTGTTTAGGCCAAGGTAAACCATACTGTGACAATTTTCGTGAAAAGCGAGATGCAAATAAAATTCGATTGAAATTAGAATACTAGAGAAGAAGAGATTAATGGCTTTCACACACTGCTAGCCAAAAATGGTAACCAAGTGAAAAAAATAAAATAAAATAATAACAAGAAAATAAAAATGGTAACCAAGGAAAGATCAGATCTCAGGCACTTTTCCCAGCTCCCAGCTCCCCCCCCCACCATCCCCAACACTAATTAGCTTGATTATTACTAATCCCCCTGCAAGTCCCCCTTTAAAGCTTTTTTGGGGGAGAAACTGCACCCCCTAGAGGTTGTGTCTGTGTAACAGCAGGCAGTGTGAGACCACCTGTTACACTCCGGTCTCTGGTGTGGACAGCGCTGTGGCTAATGTTTTTCTGGATTTTACTGCTCCTTCATCCAGCACAGCTACCCGAATAGCTGAGTGCACAAGAGCACAGCTGCCGGATAGTTCAGCTTGTTCAAAATTTATACTCGTGTAAAATGTGCTTCCCAGTTGGAAAAGATTAAGCTCTTTCAAAATGGCCAAAAAGCCAAGATGTCAGCAGTCTGTCAGCAAACGGCTAATGGGAAGTCATAGGTCAGAGTGCACAGGTCAAATGGCAGAGGTTCTCCGAGCCGCTGAAATGGGTCTTAACCTGAGTATTAAAACCCCAGTCTCCAAGTCTGCACGCAGGAATAACCATCATGGCTGCCTTTGAGCTGTCATTCACCATTACTGTGATTGTACTCAGAAACAGCCTCCCAGATTAACAGTGCAGTGCTTATAGCATGTTGTCTGACACAAAACAGAAGCCCTCCATGTGAAAGGAGCAGGTCTGAACAACGTTTCCGTCACTACACTGCAGGTAGAAAAGGCCCAACCCATCACCCTGGCACATAACCCTGACCCTGGCACACCTCTCTGACCCTGGCACATAACCCTGACTCTGGCACACCTCCCTGACCCTGGCACATAACCCTGACCCTGGTACACCTCCCTGACCCTGGCACATAACCCTGACCCTGGCACACCTCCCTGACCCTGGTACATAACCCTGACCCTGGCACACCTCCCTGACCCTGGCACATAACCCATGACCCTGGCACATAACCCTGACCCTGGCACATAACCCTGACTCTGGCACACCTCTCTGACCCTGGCACATCTCCCTGACCCTGGCACACCTCTCTGACCCTGGAACATAACCCTGACCCTGGCACACCTCTCTGACCCTGGCACATCCTGAACACCTGCGCGAGCCCACTCATGTCCAGACAGAAAACAGGTTCACAGAGCGGCTCTGCGGCAGGAAGAAGGAAAACAGAGGTTTCACAGAGCGGCTCTGACGGGCCTGAGGTGGAGAGGGAGGAACAGGGGGAGAACTGAGGGACGTCGAAGAGAGACTGCACCGACTGCCACTCCTGGTCAGAGAGGATTGGGCGATATGAGGTCGAAAAACGCCCGACCTCCACCCTGCACACAGAGGAAAACACAAACCGCCTCATGCTTTCCGCATGTCCTGTTACTAACCTGTGCTTCTCTGTTTCCTCATTAATTCAGTACTTTATCATTAAGCAAATTAACAAATTTACTTTCTTATTTTTGCACTTATTTTATGGGGACAAATGTGCAATTTTGTACAGATCTCAGTGCTTCCACAGCATTGCACTGTGCCACTGCAAGCATGATGATTTCCTGTCCACAGTCCCAGAGCAGGTTCGGAAAACCAGCACAGCATTAGCGTTTAAAACTGAAACGAACAAACCCGCTACTGGAAATGAAACCCTGTTCCACACCTGCCGCGGCCGCCCCACACAAATATTTGCCCTGCCGGGACCCGGTCGGCCACCGCGGGGATTTGCTCAGGTGCGCAGGGGTGCTGATGTTTCGGTGGCGGGGATACCGTATCAGATCCGCAGGAAGCCCGATAGCCCGATAGCGGTGAGGCGAGGCGGGGAGCGCGGGCGCGTGTTTGGGCCGGCGATAAGGAGCCGCGCGGTGTCGCGCCCCGGCGGTATCGGCCCATCGGCCCAGCGCCCAATCTCCGGCCAATCGCGGCAGGGCGCGCGCGACAAGCCGACGTAATCTCCGCCAAAATCGCCAAGAGCGCACCTGTGCACACCCGTCCTATCGCCCGGGGTTTCGGTTACAGTCCCGTACCTCTCCCTAAAAAGACCTGCAGTCTGCATGACCACCTGTACACACACACACACACACACACACACACACACACACTCCGCAGGGTTATCGTCCTGCTTATCTTATCTGACGCACTCGCTTTCAAAAGAAAACAAAAAGGGAGAAATCTGAAAAGCAAGGTGTGCAATTAGCTAATGGGGAGATTTCAGGTCATAAGGAAAGAGATCTGGTGATAAATGTGTGTATGTGCGTGTGTGTGTGTATATATATATACATATGTCAGAGTGTACGTGCGTGTGAACATGTCAGTGTGTATGTGCATGTACGTGTGCATTTATATGTGTCTGTGTGTGTGTGTGCGTGTGTGTGTGTGCCAGTAGAGCCAGCCTACCTGAGAGTACCTGTGCCAGGTGAGCGCTCAGGTGAGGCTGAGCTCTGAGAAAGGTGAGATGGGGTGGTGGGGGGGGGGGGGGGGTGCGGTACACAGGCACTGTACCTGTGCCAATGAGTCAAGGTCATACAACAGCGGGGATTCTGTTCACAAAGTTTATGAGGCAGGTGGACTCATTCAGCCCTGACTACAGTGAACCCGCTGGGGTCAAGTGAGGGACCGGGGCCGGGGAGCGGGGCCCGGGGGCCCAGGGACAGTGGCAGGGGGTCTCAGCTTGGACGTGCAGACCAGCACAAGGGTGCATGTCCTTCTTTTGGAAATGAGCCCAGACTGACCCAGATGGAAGCGTGTCAGGACTGTGACCCAGATTCCAGCAAGTATGGAGCTCTGCCTGCACACAATGCTGACCTGTGCGCAGCCAGAGAGAGGCTGGCCTGCGACCGCAGCTGCGTGTGTGTGTGTGTGTGTGTGCGCGTGTGTTTGTGCGTGCGTGTGTAGGGTGTGTGTGTGTGTGTGTGTGTGTGTGTGTGCGTTGTTTTGTGTAGGGTTTGTGTGTGTGTGTGTTTGTGCGTGCGTGCTTTTGTGTTTCTGTGTGTGTGTGTGTATATGTGTGTGAGTGTGTGTGTGTCTATGTGTGTGTGTGCGTGCTTTTGTGTTTCTGTGTGTGTGTGTGTATGTGTGTGAGTGTCTATATGTGTGTGTGTGTGCGTGCTTTTGTGTTTCTGTGTGTGTGTGTGTAAGTGTGTGTTTTTGTGAGTTTTTGTGTGTGAGGAACAAACATTTCTGTAGGACTGGAGGACTAGCCCCTGCTGTTAGAGCTCTGTCTACTGTGAAGGCCAGGCGTGACAGACACAGGTACGCCACTCCCAATCCTCCCCGCATCCACCTACACACACCCCCGCCCCCCACACATACCCACCCCCCACACCATACCCACCCCAACCCCCCCCCCACCACCTCACACCCCCCCCCGGTGAGCCGGTGATCTTAGGCGGCGGCGGCGGCGGCAGACAGACAGCCGTTTAACCCCAGAGAGGGGCGGCACAGCCCCGGCCCGGCGTCGACACGGTAACGGGCACGCCGGGAAGAAGCCGACCGGATCAGAGAACAGAGGGGCCTGTTTCAGGGGGGGGGAAATGGGGACGGACGGACGGACGCACGGTTTCACACAGGCTCAGACCCCCTCCCTCCCTCCCTCACTCTGCCGAGGAGGCGCAGCGACGGCAGGCTCCTTCTCTCTCCGTCCGTCAGGAGCAGAGCGATAGCGCGGAGGTGATAATGGGAAGAACAAATCAGGGCCGTTCGGCTTACATAAAAGCCGAGTGAGTAATGGCTCAAGCTGCTTCCCCTTACAAAGCCAGCCAGGGCCGTGAGTCACACGGCAGCGCCGGCCAATCAGGAGCGCCTGTCTGCCTGCCAGGGCCGTGAGTCACACGGCAGCGCCGGCCAATCAGGAGCGCCCGTCTGCCTGCCAGGGCCGTGAGCCACACGGCAGCGCCGGCCAATCAGGAGCGCCCGTCAATCGCATTCATTAACCTTGGAAACCACAGATTCCAGCCAATCAGGGGGGCCTTGTGTGAGGCACTTGGTAATTTCTCAGACATCAATCGCCAGCCAATCAGGGGGCCTCGTCTGCGGTTCAGGGCCGGATTTCTTCTCGTTTCTTGATTTTTTTCACCGCATTTTCGTTTCTTCCCCCACCCCCGGCACAGGCAGTCTGAGCTCCTAGCCTCAGGCAGTAAATCCGGGGTCCCGTCATCCAGTCTCTTTCATCCCCGCAGCAGTCAGCATGCTGAATCTGCACATGCAGTCACGCACTTAATGCCCTTCGGTGCTCGCCGATCTGCTCGTTTTGCACGGTCTTCATGTTCTCTGATCGTGCTGGTACTGTACGCTGTCTGATCGGTACAGCACGCGGTTTCAGCTGATGCGGTGTTTTTTTTTTTTTAACGTATTTGTGGTTAAGCCTTGTATGGTTTTTCGATGATTGTGTTGGAATATTGCTGTAAAGAGTTTTGTTGTGGAACCTGTCAAATACTCCGCCTCCCTCCCGTTAACAGAAACCGAACGCTTACTTCAGGGATGCATCTGTGATGCTGCACAGGGCCCCGTCACACACGAGCACGCTCAGCGGGCAGCGAAGGACGCCGCGGGGAACGCAAGCGACGCTGTGCGTCAGCCGCGTAACATTACTGCCTGCTGGTCCCGCGTGTAACATTACTGCCTGCTGGTCACGCGTGTAACGGTACTGCCTGCTGGTCACGCGTGTAACGGTACTGCCTGCTGGTCACGCGTGTAACATTACTGCCTGCTGGTCCCGCGTGTAACATTACTGCCTGCTGGTCACGCGTGTAACATTACTGCCTGCTGGTCACGCGTGTAACGGTACTGCCTGCTGGTCACGCGTGTAAAGGTACTGCCTGCTGGTCACGCGTGTAACATTACTGCGGTCACGCGTGTAACATTACTGCCTGCTGGTCACGCGTGTAACAGTACTGCCTGCTGTTCATGCATGTAACGGTACTGCCTGCTGTTCATGCATGTAACAGAAGTGCATGCTCAGCTGATTAGAATGGAGAAACACACCCACACACCCACACACACACACACACACACACACACACACACACACACACACACACACACACACACACACACACACACACACACACACACACACACACACACACACACACACACACACACACACACACACACACACACACACACACACACACACACACTGCCTCCCACCCTGGAAAGATCTGGATTGTTCTCTGCAGCGTGCTGGTGTGCAGTAATGGATTCTCCTCGCCAGTGAAACGCTGTTTGGTCGCGGTCGGAGTCTTCCGCGAGTGTTCCCAGCGCCGCGGCTCCGCCCAGCTGTCGGACGGAGAGCCGAGGGGTGGGGGGCGTATCTGGGGGGGGTGAGCCGACGGGGCGAGGGTTTCGTTTGTTCTGCTCCCGCTGCGGCTGCCGCTTCGCGTTTCGCGGCGTCCCTCGTATTTGGACGGAGCCAACCCCGCGCCGAGTCGCCGCGTTCCGAACGCGCTTCGCCCCCTCCGGCACTTTAACGCACCCCTGATCAGCCAACTGTTCATTTTCCGCTTTCACGTAACCACGGCAACAGCAGGCACAAAGCAGAGGCAGCAAAGCACAGTCCGTCTGTCTGTCTGTCTGTCTGTCCCCCTCCCAGCCTACACCAGCAGGGCGGAGAGCACCGTCCCGCGCAGAGAGGCACACCTGGGGGGGGGAGGTGGGGGGGGGGGGTCTCCTTACCTCCTCTCGTTGTCATCAAGGTGAGCGAAGAGCACGTTCTTGGAGATGGCCTTGGCCAGAGCAGTCATGGTCTTGTAGTCCTTAGGGATCACCTGTAGGGGGACAGAGCACAAGCTGGGATAGGAACTCGCACACACACACACACACACACACACGCACGCACATAGACTGTCCCTCTATCCCATTCTCCCTCTCTCACTCTCTTTCTCCCTGTATTGGTATTTATTAGTGAGTGAGATGTGTGTATAGATCAAAGGACATGTGTGTGTTCCTGAGTGTGCACTCTGCCTGTGTATCTGTGTGTAAGTGTGTGCATTGCTGTGTATGAGTCCATGCGTACGTGCGTGTGGGCACACTATTACTCCGCAGGCAGACCACAGCATTCTCTCTCTCCTTCATTCATTTCTGAATGCTGAGAGGGGGAACAGAAAATAGATCAAAGCTGTGGGACGCGGTCTCCAGCTTTGGGGCTAATCCGCCGGATTTCTGCAGGGCCCACTACAAAGGCCCACCCCCGATTCTAACTGTGGCATTCTGGGAGCTGTCGGTGGCATTCTGGGAGCTGTCTGTGGCTCCCAGAAGAACTCCACGTGTTCCCACACTAGAAACAATACCAAATAGAGGGATGAGGAGAGAGAGAAAGAGAGAGGGAGAGAGAGAGAGAGATGGAGACGGAGAGAGAGAAAGAGAGAGATGGAGAGAGAGGGAGAGAGAGAGAGATGGAGAGGGAGAGGGAGAAAGAGAGAGGGAGAGAGAGAGAGAGAGAGAGAAAGTGAGTCACACCGTGCCTGAGAGAGCAGCAGGGACTAGCCAGGCTCTAATTAAGCCGCAGTAACAGATGGCTGACCATGAAGAGGACCGTTTGCTCACAGGATGAGAACTTCATGCCCCTCAAAAAAAAAAACAACAAAAAAAACAACATCTATTTCACAAACCCTCATCTGCCACCACTAGGGCTGTATATTTAAGACGGGGGGAGCAGGGGGATGGGGCTGTGGCACAAACACGGGAACTACTGGGGGGGGGGGGGGGCACAGACTAGTGTGAAGTTCAGAGCTCCGTTGGCTGTGAAGCAGGACAGCGAGGCCTAGCGGGCCTCTTCCATCCCCAGGGTGGGAGTGCGGCTGAGCCCAGGGAACCATGCCCTGCTCTGGGATTCAGACCCGGGAAAGGAGCCGCAACACACACACACACTACCGGGTTTTACCTTCAGAATTCAGCAGCCAAATCAGACCCAAGAAACCAGTCTTGAGGTGATCTAACTGTGTAACAGGTCACTGAGGCACAACTCAAGCTAAGTCCACCCTGCAGCTCTCCAGGACCAGGGCTGACTGCCAGTGATTTATAACAGGTAGACGGTGATGCCTGTTGAACAGACAGCCCTGTGCAGGGACCTTTCTCCCAGGCATCACAGTGGAAACTAATCCAGTTAAGCACAGTCTCCAATGGCAGGATAGAGTGCCCTGAATTAAACCAGGGCAGTGAATCAGGTTGTCTTATCTATCATTTCTGGGGAGTGAAAGAGAGAGGCAGTCTACATACTGCGTCCACCAGTCACCATCAGGGTTGCTCAGTGACTTATCACCCTCTGTGATTGCTGGGACTCCTCTCTGGCCAAAGTGTCATTGCTATTTTATTATCCCTGATTCCACACTTTAATAAAAATTGGATTTCACACATATTCTCCAAAACGATCCACCAACCAACTACTTTGCCACATGAATCAATAGAATCTCTCTCTCTCTTATATCTTCCATAACTAGAACTGTGGTGCTCAGCCAGTTCCACCAATAGAACGCAGGCCTATTGTTACCTCATAAAGGAAACGCACACTACCCTGAGAGCCAGCTCTGGATCAGGGGGAAGTCTGCATATAAAGAGCACAAGATGGATGTATGCTGCGCAGGGGTTGTGTGACCTGATCTCAGATCAGCGGTTAGGGGTGTCAATCCACCTGGAGAAAACAGCTGAAAGGTGATTGGTTCAGGCGGGGAACACGCTGACCCGCACGACACCATTCAGGGGCAGCAACTCGGGTCACTCCAATTAAAAAGCCGGGCATTTCGCCACTAACTGCGTGTTCATTACGGTGTTAATTAAGCCTGTTCCTCGTTAATCACATTTTAACGAGCAAGGGAGCACCAGCACAGTTAATGACCCATTCATATCCATATTCACACTCAACACTTGTCCTTATCTTTGCCTATCAATTAAAAGAAAGATTTTTCTTTTTTCTTCATAAACCCAGTCTGGGGAGTCTGTGAAGAAAAAGTGCAACCCTTCCAAGTACACGTACGTCGAAGTTAAAGGTGCAGTGTGTAAGTTTGGAGAAACAAGCAAGGCAAAGCTAGATTTTCTTTTCTTGTTTTTTTTTTTTTTTTGTCAGTGTAAGCCGGAACAGGTTATTTGGAAAGATTTTTTCTGCCGTTCGTGTTGTAGTAACGTTAGCTGCCTAGAATATCTCAACCTAGCTAACTTAGCTTTAGCAGTATCTCTGCTCTGCGTAGCTTCGCTTTGCCTGTTCTGGCAGCACTGGGAACACGCAACAGGACTGACAGGCAGGAAGGCAAGCCTCCTCGCAGAGAGCCGTCCTGATTGGTTGTTAAGATTCAGCCATGGTGAAATTTTGAGTGGCTGATTTCAGGGCCTGAAATCTAGAGCCCCTAGAGCTTTTAACCTATCGCTATCTGTCGGGATGTGAAGGAAATTTGACCAAACACAAATAAAAGTGTTCAAAAACAAACTTACACACGGCACCTCAAAGGGCAACCGTTGGTTGCATGCAGGCCACAGTGTAATGTAATGTACTACACATTTGTATACTAAATTTGTTTTCTTTTTTGCGTTTGTCCGTTCGTCCGTCCGCGGGCCCCACCTTCCGGACGTAGCTGACGGCGTCCTCCTCGGTGTAGACCTCGGCGCTCACCCCCCCGCGCCGGCGCCGCGCCTTCACCACCGGGTTCGGGGGGGGCGGGGACACCTCGTCGTCATGGGAATCCGACTGAGAGTTGGACTTCTGGCGGGCCAGAATCTGTTTGCATTCTTCCTGTGGGGGGAGGCGGAGGAAAGAGGACAGGTCGTTAGATCAGAGCCTGGCGGGACGTAAATTTAATGACGACGACGATGATGATGATGATGATCTATTTTTCATTTATGCCTCTTTTTTGTTCATTTCTGCGGCTGCAAAGCAACACCTGATTACGTGCGAGTTTCAAAAATAACATTTTTGTAACGTTCGTCAAAAAAGAAAACAAAAAACTGGTGTTGAGGTTGATGCTGATGCTCGCGCCACCTCTCAGGCGAGGACCCAACATCGCCGTGGTTACTACACAGCGTAATCAGTCCATGTATAATTCACGGCTGGAAAGGGTTACACTGGCCAACAATGATTCAGAGAGGGAGAGCAGGAGAGAGAAACAGAGAGAGGGAAAGGGAGGGAGAGAGAGAGAGAGAGAGAGAGAGATCAACACGGCCTATAAAAGACAGAGGCTAATCCAGGAACGAGGCAGCAACGGAAAAGCCGACGGCACTCCAAAAAAAAAAGAAAAAGAAAAAGTCGACGGCACTCCAAGAAAAACAACCGTTTGAAAAGAGCCGCAGGAATCACTGGGATTAACTTATGTACAGGGTTACCGTGGAGAAAATAAAACCAGTGGAAGTGATGCCGAGCGGTGGTCTGGAGCAGAGAGCCACTGCATGTAAACACGTGGCTGACCGCAGTAAAGCGCAGTAGGGGAGATGGCAGCACGCGCGTGCGGATGGCAGCTCTTTGAGCCAAAATGGCTGCAGGACGTCACAGGCAGACCTCAGCAGCTGCATCTGTTAATGGCATTTTGGGTTCCTCCTCGTACTGATGCTGCTGCTGCAGCATAATTCATCAAAATCTGTAATAACATAATATAACACAGACACAGGACTGCAGTCCCACACAGAGTGTGTGTATGTGCAAGAGAGAAACTGTGTGTGTGTGTGTGTGTGTGTTGGGGAAGCACAGAAACATCTAGAACATGATGTTCATTAAGATTTGCCTTCACGGGAACTAAGGAGCCAAGCTCAAACCATGAAAAGCAGCCCCAGACTAAGGGGTGTCTAGATACTTTTGGTCATATAGTGAACGTGTTGGAGTGTGTGTACGCGTGTGTGAGAGTGTATGTGTGTGTTAAAACATGGTCTAAGCAGTGTTGTGTGTGAACACTGCAGGTGAAAGCAAGGCTGATTTGCACAGACTCAGGCAGAGCTATTTCCCTGTGTAGTCCTGCTCTGCGCATCTGACACTCTCACGCCTGGCTGCTCCCTGACCCTGTGCATTCATCAGCATTTTACACCACATACTGCATGGCAGCCAATGGGGATCTCCCTTCTTTCTCAATCCTGCCCACTAGCAGACTGGCTTATCTGATTGGTCCCTCTCTCCCTCTCCCCTTTAGAGGTACCGGTATGTTCCCATTATTTCAGATACACACACACGCATGCACGTACACAGGCGTACACAGGGGCGCACACACACGCACTCACACACACGCACACACACACACATGCACACACACACACGGCACTGTGCAGCCACCCTTCAGGGCTGAAAACCCAGTGGGGAGACTGCAGAGGACCAACATCAGCACTCTGACCTGCTTCACTGCAGAGAGAAACAGGGAGGGGAGAGAGAGATGGAGAGAGAGGGGACAAAGAGAGAGATGGGGAGAGAGAGAGAGATGGGGAGAGAGAGAAAGAAAATAAAACAGGAGAGTGAGAGGGAAGGAAGAGAGAGAAAGTGAGAATGGAAACGGAGGGAGAAGAGCCATCGCACATTTTTTTATTTTCATCACTATCATTTTTCTGTATGATAGAGGAAGGGAGGGCAAATAAATTACAAACACTCAAATCCAATGAACACAAACACTCAAAAGCATATACATATCCATACACAAACATACAAAAGAAGATACATATTCATACACAAACATACAAAAGAATATACATATCCATACACAAACACACAAAAGCACATACATAAACAGACACAAACACACAAAAGCACATACATAAACAGACACAAACACACAAAGCTCATACATACCCATACACAAACACACAAGCTCAAACATACTGTAACCATACATAAATATACAAAAGTATATACATAAACACACAAAAGCACATGCTCCCATCTACCGAAACACTGCAGTGATCACTAAACACGTGAGGAGCCTGAGCCAACACACTGCAGCGTCACAACTCCTGCACACACAACTCCTGCATCTCTGACAGTCTCTCTCTCAGCCTCAATCTACACTGCCACCCCTTAACAGAGAGAGAGACGACATGT